>NC_091559.1:43499371-43501871 GCF_042767895.1 Penaeus vannamei | reverse complement strand
CCAAGTTTAGGCCCAAAGATACCAGGTCTGAAATATGATTATGATGTTTATGATGTTCCTCGAGGCTGAAAATGGGCGTGAGGGCGTGAAGACAAATAATCCCGTTATGGCAAAATATTGATTTCTGATAATGAACCGTAGAATTCCCTTTAGTTTTCGCCCCCTTAAAAAAAAAAAATACAGTAATACATAGCGTGAAAAATGCCGCCCGTATGCCAAAGAGCTTTAAGCAATCTTCTCTCGTCTGTAGTCTTCTTCCCTTTTCTATCCTTCCATCCATCCCTCTTCACTTCTCCCTCTCTCTCTCTCTCTCTCCTCGTCTCCCTACCCTTCCCCCCCTCTCTCCCTCTTTCACTCCTTCTCTTTCCCTCCCTCTCTCCCTCCTTCCCTGGTCTAATGGCTAAGCATATATAAAGCTCTGAGGTAATGCATAAAAACCTACACAAAACTCGGCTACAAAACGGGGGGGACTTATGACACATAAAAGCAAAATCGCTGTTGAAATGGGAGATCCATACGGCGGCGATCTCATATCATAGGAGAGATGCGGAGGAGAAGGAGCAAACGGGGTGAATCAAGTACATATTTGGGGAGTGAATTGCGGATGTTAAGGCCAGTTGCCTGTAATAAAGCTGATCAACTTTGATTTTGCGTTTAAGGCCAAATATACGTGTGGGTATATTGATATATATTAATAAACATAAACTGACTGAGTGCTCTAGAGATAGGTGGGTAGAGAGATAGAAAAATAGATAGATGAACAGAAAGGTAGATAAATAGATGGAAAGGTAGATAGATAGGCATGTAGATAAATAGATAGATTGATAGACATGTAGATAAATAGATAGATAGATAGACATGTAGATGAATAGATAGATAGACATGTAGATGAATAGATAGATAGATAGACATGTAGATAAATAGATAGATAGACATGTAAGTAAATAGATAGATAGGTAATGTAGATAAATAGATAGATAGATAGACATGTAGATGAATAGATAGATAGATAGACATGTAGATAAATAGATAGATAGACATGTAGATAAATAGATAGATAGATAGACATGTAGATAAATAGATAGATAGATAGACATGTAGATAAATAGATAGATAGATAGACATGTAGATAAATAGATAGATAGACATGTAAATAGATAGATAGATAGGTAGACATGTAGATAAATAGCTAGATAGATAGACATGTAGATAAATAGATAGATAGGTAGACATGCAGATAAATAGACAGATAGACATGTAAATAGATAGATAGATAAACATGTAGATAAATAGATAGATAGATAGACATGTAGATAAATAGACAGATAGACAGACATGTAAATAAATAGATAGATGAACTGATAAGTAGAAATGGGTAGATAGATGTGCGTGCGTGTGTGCGTATTTGTGTTTGTCCCTTTTGTTCTCACGAAACAACCGTACATCACACCTGTCTTTGGCGAAAATATATCTCTTCCCAGGTAGCCTATGACGTGAATCGATAGGAGAATAACGATAATTTTCTCTCCCCCCCCATCTTTAAAGAGCTCACACCCTGACACGCACGGCTGTTTGATTCGTGCCTCGTGTTATTCGCCTGCTTGTCTTTCAGTCGAGGCATCCTGTGTTTGTGCGTCTCTTTCTCTGTTTACAGTATTTGTTGATGCGGACTTGTATCTATTACTTACAAATACACACGCGCAAACATGTGTGTGCGTGTGTGTTATACATACATACATACATATATATATATATATATATATATATATATATATATATATATATATATATATATATATATATATGTGTGTGTGTGTGTGTGTGTGTGTGTGTGTGTGTGTGTGTGTGTGTGTGTGTGTGTGTGTGTGTGTGTGTGTGTGTGTGTATGTATGTACGCACACATACAAATATATTCATGTATTTGCATGGAAAGATAGATAGAACAGATAGATAGAAAGAAAGATAGATAGATAGATTTCTAAACACGTTACGCACGCAGCATGTGTCTATGAAGTCGGAATAAAGCCGCGAGACCCGGAGGTCGCGCCGCTAATTCCATTCGACGCCCGAGACCGAGTCAGCGGCGGCCTGGAAATCCCCCGGACGTGGCTCCGGGTTTTCGTCGTAACATGTCTTCGCCGCTTTGCCTTCCAGCCCAAAAACCTCTCGCTTTAACCCCCGCCCGTCCTTGGGCTCGAAGACACCCGCACTCACTCACCCGCACTCACTCACTCACCCGCACTCACTCACCCGCACTCACTCACCCGCACTCACTTACCCGCACTCACTCACCCGCACTCACTCACTCACCCGCACTCACTCACCCGCACTCACTCACCCGCACTCACTCACCCGCACTCACTTACCCGCACTCACTCACTCACCCGCACTCACTCACCCGCCCTCACTCACCCGCCCACTTCTCCTCCTTCTTGTTCCCCCGCCAGAGCGTCCCGGGCGACCCCAGCTGAAGATCGAGTCGATTGAATCAACGCAGGCG
>NC_091559.1:43481871-43484371 GCF_042767895.1 Penaeus vannamei | reverse complement strand
CCGCCCTTCCTATCATCCTTCCCAATCCCCCGGCACTGTGATCCCACCTCAGAATCACCCAAACAAAGATAAGGGCAAAGGCCGTTGCGTAATAAACAGGTGCGCTTTGATGTCACCCTCAGACGGCCCCGTGTGGCTCAGGGCGCCCTCGGGTCGGCTGGACGTGAAGGAGGGTGATGACGTCACTGTCACGGCGGTGGCCTCTGCTAACCCGCCGTCGGTCAGGTGAGTGTCAGGAAATATCGTTTGCACTTTTTTAGGTATTCTATAAATATCACAGTTTTCTCTACATAAAGTCAAGGTCTGACCTTCTACAAAAGGTAAACGTATGAACTGCACAAGGTAAAAGTTTCAATAACTACAAAAGGTAAAAGTATGAATAACTTCTACAAAAGGTAAAATAATAATAAAAAACAACAACTTCACACTACGAGATACCTTTGGTGAATTTCTAGTTTACGGATTTTTACATTAATCGAAATAAACTCTTTGCACGTATACATTTTATCATGTTTTGTTGTTGTTTTATCAAAATTGCCACATGTTTATGCACTAAAGCACTTACCATTATTTATCTCACAATACAAGATGTCGCCACCTACGGTAGTACATAAATATTCCATTTCTTTATCCTAAAGTTACTACAGCCTTTATATAGCCAGAGTTCAGGCGTGTGTTCATTACAACCTTGATATGGAACAACACCTTACTCAGGGTACATTAGCGGCATGTCATACGTTATATACACTTTCTTCAGCGTAAATTCTGGGTGAATATATTTCCCTTGCCAAAACTTGACAGTATTTCGTGATGAATTTCCATTTTACTAAGGTCCCTTGTCTACGTTTTTTTATTATTAGTGCCAGTACAAAGATTTATATAGGAATAAACAGGTTAATGAATATTATACAATGCGCCTGGTGACTTTATGAACAAAAAATGCATTAAGTTATTTCGAAGTATTCTCGGTTGTAATAAGTTTTAACTTTTAACTACAAATAATAAGTTTTAAGTAATAATGTCTAAGTAATAACTTCTAATTTATGTCAGAATCTGCCAAACGTAATAACTTCTAATTTATGTCAGAATCTGCCAAACGTAATAACTTCTAATTTATAAGTCAGAATCTGCCAAACGTAATAACTTCTAATTTATAAGTCAGAATCTGCCAAACGTAACAACTTCTAACTTATAAGTCAGAATCTGCCAAACGTAACCTTCTCAACTTATAAGTCAGAATCTGCCAAACGTAATAACTTCTAACTTATAAGTCAGAATCTGCCAAACGTAATAACTTCTAATTTATAAGTCAGAATCTGCCAAACGTAACAACTTCTAACTTATAAGTCAGAATCTGCCAAACGTAATAACTTCTAATTTATAAGTCAGAATCTGCCAAACGTAACAACTTCTAACTTATAAGTCAGAATCTGCCAAATGTAATAACTTCTAATTTATAAGTCAGAATCTGCCAAACGTAACAACTTCTAACTTATAAGTCAGAATCTGCCAAACGTAATAACTTCTAATTTATAAGTCAGAATCTGCCAAACGTAACAACTTCTAACTTATAAGTCAGAATCTGCCAAATGTAATAACTTCTAATTTATAAGTCAGAATCTGCCAAACGTAACAACTTCTAACTTATAAGTCAGAATCTGCCAAACGTAATAACTTCTAATTTATGTCAGAATCTGCCAAACGTAATAACTTCTAATTTATAAGTCAGAATCTGCCAAACACAACTAATGTTTCGAATCAAGTAAGTGAAAGGGAAGTGCTATGGAAATAGTTCTCTCCCTTGGTCGTTAGCTTTCCGTTTGTATACCTTTTCCAGCAGACGAAAAAAATCCAGTTTCCCCGTGTTATAATGGCTGTACTATTGTTATGGAAAATATCTCTTTCTCTCTCTCCCTCTCCCCCCCCCTCTATCTATCTATCTATCTATCCATCTATCTCTTTCTCTATTTCTCTCTCTTTCTCTCTCTCCCTCTCACTCCCTCCCTCTCTCCCTCCCTCCCTCTCTCTCTCTCTCTCTCTCTCTCTCTCTCTCTCTCTCTCTCTCTCTCTCTCCCTCTCTCTCTCTCTTTTTCTCTCTTTCTCTCTCTCTCTCTCTCTCTGTGTCTCTCGCTCTCACTCCCTCCCTCCCTCTCTCTCTCTCTCTCTCTCTCTATCTCTCTATCTCTCTCTCTCTCTCTCTCTCTTTCTCTCTCTCTCTCTCTCTCTCTCCCTCTCTCTCCCTCTCACTCCCTCCCTCCCTCCCTCCCTCCCTCTCTCTCTCTCTCTCCCGTCCCGAAACAGCGTCGTAGAAGCAAATATTTTCCAGAGAATTCACAATTGCTTTGTATTTGTTTCGAGTCGAAGGTTTTCGGTTAAGTAATGGCAAACCACTGCTTTTACTGTGTATATTTGCATGCTTATCGTGTTCTGGATATACTAACCGACTTATTTTTACATAAAGCGGTTATGCTGTCCTTGACTTCACAGGAAGCTGCTTGGA
>NC_091559.1:43471871-43474371 GCF_042767895.1 Penaeus vannamei | reverse complement strand
GTCTCTTGACGGCTTGACTGGCAGCGGAAGGCGTCTTTGGGTCGCTGTCCAAGCCATCAAAATCATCTTCTCCCACTGACTGCAGACAGAATGGCGACAGTGATGGTAGCATCCGTTATAGGGATGATTATGATGATTATGATGTTGATAGGAGTAATTTCAGTAATGTGATCTTGATAATGATGTTGATAGGAGTAATTTCAGTAATGATGTGATCCTGATAATGATGTTGATGGCGGTAATTTCTGTAATGATGTGATGATTATGATGATAATGATGTTTAGGGGTAATTTCAGTAATGATGTGATCCTGATAATGATGTTGATAAGGATAATTTCAGTAATGTGATCTTGATAATGATGTTTAGGGGTAATTTGAGTAATGATGTGATCTTGATTATGATGTTGATAGGAGTAATTTCAGTAATGTGATCTTGATAATGATGTTTAGGGGTAATTTCAGTAATGATGTGATCCTGATAATGATGTTGATGGCGGTAATTTATGTAATGATGTGATGATTTTGATAATGATGTTTAGGGGTAATTTTAGTAATGTGATCTTGATAATGATGTTTAGGGGTGATTTCAGTACTGATGTGATCCTGATAATGATGTTGATGGCGGTAATTTCTGTAATGATGATTTTGATTATGATGTTGATAGGAGTAATTTCTGTAATGATGTGATCCTGATAATGATGTTGATAAGGATAATTTCAGTAATGGGATCTTGATAATAATGTTGATAGGAGTAATTTCAGTAATGATGTGATCTTGATAATGATGTTCAGGGGTAATTTCATTAATGGTGATGAAATGATTTTGATAATGATGTTTAGGGGTAATTTCAGTAATGATGTGATCTTGATAATGATGCTGATAAGGATAATTTCAGTAATGTGATCTTGATAATGATGTTCAGGGGTAATTTCAGTAATGATGTGATCCTGCTAATGATGTTGATAAGGATAATTTCTGTAATGATGATCTTGATAATGATGTTTAGGGGACATTTCAGTAATGATGTGAAACTGATAATGATGTTGATGGCGGTAATTTCTGTAATGATGTGATGATTTTGATAATGATGTTTAAGGGTAATTTCAGTAATGGTGATGAAATGATCTTGTTAATCATGATGTTGATAAGGATCATTTCAGAAATGATGTGATCCTGATAATGAAGTTGATAAGGATAATTTCAGTAATGTGATCTTGATTATGATGTTGATAGGAGTAATTTCAGTAATGATGTGATCCTGATAATGATGTTGATGGTGGTAATTTCTGTAATGATGATTTTGATAATGATGTTTAGGGGTAATTCTAGTAATGTGATCCTGATAATGATGTTGATGGCGGTAATTTCTGTAATGATGTGATGATTTTGATAATGATGTTTAAGGGTAATTTCAGTAATGATGTGATCCTGATGATGATGTTTAGGGGTGATTTCAGTTATGGTGATATGATCTTGATAATAATGATGATAAGGATAATGATCATGATGTGATGATCATGATGGTGGTCACAACGATGGTGAATTATAAAAAAAAATTAAAAAGTTTAGCAAAATAATCGCTGCAGTGATATAAGATATAAGCTTTTGAATCATGGTGATTTAACTAATGATGATAGCAAGAGTGATGCGGATTACGGAACTAGAGTAAAATAATAATTGCAGAATCTGATGGTAATAATCATTATGAAGATGAAAGCGGATGACGGGAGAGAAAATGCACTTTAGAAAAGCATCAACCTCATGATGCTCACCAATAACACACACGCATTAATTTAAATAAATATACGTATAGATATATATATGTGTGTGTGTGTAAGTGTGTGTGTGTGTGTGTGTGTGTGTGTGTGTGTGTGTGTGTGTGTGTGTGTGTGTGTGTATGTATGTATGTGTGTGTGTATATATATATATATATATATATATATATATATATATATATATATATATATATATATATATATATATATATATATATATATATATATATATATATATATATATATATATATATATATATATATATAGATAAATATATATATATATATTTATATTTATGTGTGTGTGTATGTAAATATATATATACATACATATATATATATATATATATATATATATATATATATATATATATATATATATATATATATATATATATATATATATATATGTATATATATATATATATATATGTATATATATATATATATATATATATATATATATATATATATATATATATATATATATATATATACAGATTGACATTTAAAAATCCGGCCATCGACAATCCGGTTCCTTCAGATTTCCGGCATGGATTTGAAGTGCCAATGTTTTCTGCAGTTGCTGTTTGTTCAGATGGCGCTGTACTCCGGAATCGGCCGATGGGTCTTGCTTGTACGTGCTGACAGATTTTGCTCCTCATTCCTTCTCTTTCTGTCATTTATTTGCCGTTGTATAACCCGATGATGAATGTAGAGAAAAA
>NC_091559.1:43461871-43464371 GCF_042767895.1 Penaeus vannamei | reverse complement strand
GCACGTGTTTTGTGCGAATTCCGAACTGCACAGATTTTTCCAACCCATAAAGTGTTGCATCATTTAGAGTCTAAAATGCTTCACCCAATTAAAAGTGGGATGAGCGTTATGTAACTCAGCACGAGGTGAATTCTCACTTATTTTTCCTTTGTATAATGTTGATAATGGTTCATAATGACGGAAATGATGATGGGAATGATAATGGTGAGAATAATGATAACAATAAGGATGATAATGAAAATGGATTTATGATACGAGTAGCAAGTTTATATATTAATGTATTAACATTTTGAATTTGATGATGATGATGACAGTAATAACTATTGCAGCAATGATACTATAAAATAACTAGATTATTCTGTATGTTATATTAGTAATGACAAATATGATATCACTTTAATGATAACAGAAAAAAAGCAATAATGACAATTAAAGTGACGTTCATAGCAATAATCATAACATCATTTATAAAAAGAATAATAGATTAGCACTCACTATGATATTCATATTCCAGTTCTGAAAAGAGAAACATTAATACTAACCAGCATCGCGACCCTCCCAGCATCCGACTTCCCCAAAACCCTCTGTTAAAACCCCTACAACTCGTCTCCAAAGACATTCAAATTACATAGCTGTTCAAGGTCATGACCCTCGTTGTCAGAGCCGCCGACGTCAGCCACTGACATCGCCAATGGAACGCAGGTCGACAGGTGGTGGGCAGCTGTTGGTGACAAAGGCCAGCTGGACTGTCGAGTGCACGCAGCTCCAGCGCCTTCCTTTAAGTGGACTGTCAACGATGATCGCGTGATCTACACTGATCGGAAATACTCCATCAGCTCGCCAAAGGTATTGTGATTTTGAAGGTCTGTTGGGATTCGGTGTGGCTGGTGTGACTGTCTGTTGGGTTAGTGTGGTTATTGTGATTTCATGAAGGCTGTGATTTAGTTCGTGATAATTGTGACTGTTTAAGTGCCTGTTGTGATTCTAGGTGATTGTTCTGATTGTTTATTGTTATTGTGACTATAAGATCATCATGAGAATTCATATAATTCTTCTAACTATTGCGGGTTTCCCACGTGTGAATGAATATTACAGTCCGTGCGTTTAAACAGTTGGAAGGGCTTATTGTCCCTGGAACTCCGTGTCAGCCAGGCTCACATTAGCAGCGAAATGGTTGTTCTGTAATTATCCAGACATGGGACGCAACGTCACGTACCCTTAATAGTATCTAGATGTCCATTTGGGATTCAGGGCATGTAACTGTGTTAATTTCTACGCAGGGTGGCAGGCGGCGTTCCAGATTATAGTCTCAAAGTTATCAGGATCAAATCGTGTGACAGAGGATTTCATATTGTTTCTATATATATACGATTCTCAAATCCGGATTGCAGTACCAAATAAAGACATGATATAATGATGCCTTATTTCTCCCTGTCTCTCTCTGTTTCTCTCTCTCTCTCTCTGTCTGTCTCTCTCTCTCTCTCTCTCTCTCTCTCTCTCTCTCTCTCTCTCTCTCTCTCTCTCTCTCTCTCTCTCTCTCTCTCTCTCTCTCTCTCTCTCTCTCTCTCTCTCTTCCATCCTTCCTTCCATCCACCCTTTCTTTCCCACTCTTCTTCGCCCTCATTCATCTAAATGTACTCCCCCCCTCCCCCCCACCCTCCACCCTCCCTCCATCTCACGCCCCCTTCTCCTGATCACATCGGACGCCCTACTGACAGCCCGACGTCACTCTCACCGCCCTATCAGCCCTCTCTCTCCCCTCCCCCCTCCCCATCAGCCCTCTCTCCCCTCCCCTCACCCCTTCCTCACCGCCCTATCACCTCTCTCTCCCTGTCCCCCTCCCCATCACCCCACTCTCCCCTCCC
Source organism: Penaeus vannamei (assembly GCF_042767895.1). NCBI lineage: Eukaryota > Metazoa > Arthropoda > Malacostraca > Decapoda > Penaeidae > Penaeus > Penaeus vannamei. The sequence continues at coordinate 43,462,506 of NC_091559.1, read as the reverse complement.
CTCACCCCTTCTTCCCCCATCATCCCTCTCTCCCTTCCCCCCCATCACCCCTCTATCTCTGCCTCTCTGTCCCTCTTATTCTTTATAGTAATTTATAATAAATTCACTCTTTCTCTATCTCTATCTCTCTCTCTATCTCTCTCTCTATCTTTCTCTTCCTTTATCTATCTCTCTTTCTCTCTCTCTATTTCTCTCTCTCTCTCTCTCTCTCTCTCTCTCTCTCTCTCTCTCTCTCTCTCTCTCTCTCTCTCTCTCTCTCTCTCTCTCTCTCTCTCCTCTCTCTTTACATATATATATATATATATATATATATATATATATATATATATATATATATATATGTGTGTGTGTGTGTGTGTGTGTGTGTGTGTGTGTGTGTGTGTGTGTGTGTGTTTTCTTTCTTTCTTTTCTTTTCTTTTCTATTCTTTTTTCTTTCTCCCTTTTTTTATTTGAATAGATTCGGATCATTGTGATTTTTCTTTCTTTCTTTTTCTTTATCCATCGCCACCAGCTGACCGACGGGGTAGCGGAATGGTCGTCGGTGCTGCGCGTGCGTGACGTCACCGAGATGGACTACACCAACTACACCTGCATCAGTCGCAACGCCCTCGGTTCCTTCGTTATCCATTTCTCTC
>NC_091559.1:43449371-43454371 GCF_042767895.1 Penaeus vannamei | reverse complement strand
AATAAACGTTTTACACAATCGAGCATACCAAATGAAATACACAAACTACCCAACGAGTTAAAATAAACGACGCCAACTACCTTTTACACACACAGAACACCGAGCAAGGCTAATACACATCATAATACTCTTAGTAACTGTCCTCCTATGTCTCCAAGGTGTGGTAGAGGAGGCCGCCAGCAGCAGCAGCAGCAGCATGGGAGGCGCGTCTCAGCAAAGGGTTCCTCGCCTCATCCTCATCATCATCTGCTTAACCGGCGCAGCGCTTTTAATCCTCAACATTGTTATCGTTTCGTGTTTCCTTCGGCGCTACGTCTTCAAAAAGAACGCGGGTAAGCATGCGAGGGCTTGCTTGTTGTTTTTCTTTGTTGTGTTTTTATTTGTTTTTCTTTGCGTTTCTCTTGTTGGGAAGTTTGGACGTAGTTAGGGAATTGAGGGATATTTTGTGTATTCATGTGTTGGCTTTTCTGGGTTTCACAACGAGAACATTGCGTGTGCGTGAGAGTTTTTGCCAAGTAAAGGTATTTCGAATTCTGTTTCATTAGTAATCATGTTATATATATATATATATATATATATATATATATATATATATATATATATATATATATATATATATATGTGTGTGTGTGTGTGTGTGTGTGTGTGTGTGTGTGTGTGTGTGTGTGTGTGTGTGTGTGTGTGTGTGTGTCTGTGTGTCTGTGTCTGTGTTGTGTGTCTGTGTGTGTGTCTGTGTGCATATGCATATATGTGTATGTATATATATATATATATATATATATATATATATATATATATATATATATATGTGTGTGTGTGTGTGTGTGTGTGTGTGTGTGTGTGTGTGTTTGTGTGTGTGTGTGCGCGCGCGTGTGTCCGTGTGTGAATGCGTACGTGCGTGCATGCGTGTGTGTGTGTGTGTGTGTGTGTGTGTGTGTGTGTGTGTGTGTGTATGTGTGTGTGTGTGTGTGTGTGTGTAAATGCATACGTGCGTGCATGCGTGTGTGTGTGAGTGCGTGCGTGTATGTATGTGCGTGTGCGTGCGCGTGTGTTCCAGTGCGTCCTGACGGTTGCAGCCCCGCACAGCCAACCAGAGAGGACGACCACGCCCTCCTATCTCTTCACCCCAACCGTCCCCTCGTCTCCCGCAGCCAACGCCCGCAAGCCGACCACCTACAGCGTGTACACTCCCTCCACCACGCCGGGCTCGACCACCTACGGGGACCTCATGTCTCTCAACCCCAGCGTGCCTCCCCCGGAGTACCAGGTACGCTTCTGTGTGTTTGTACCGTTGGATATTCACGTCCGAGTCCCACGTAGGTGCATGTAGCCTCCGTACCGTAGGTGCATGTAGCCTCCGTACCTGTAAGTGTGTGTACCTACGCCCGAGTCCCACGTAGATGCACCGTGCCATCGCCTCCGTACCTGTAAGTGTGTACCTGTTCATGTCTCTCAACCCCAGCGTACCTCCCCCGGAGTACCAGGTACGTTTCTGTGTGTTTGTACCGTTGAATATTCACGTCCGAGTCCCACGTAGATGTACCGTACCTTCGCCTCCGTACCTGTAAGTGTGTGTACCTACGCCCGAGTCCCACGTAGATGCACCGTACCTTCGCCTCCGTACCTGTAAGTGTGTGTACCTACGCCCGAGTCCCACGTAGATGCACCGTACCTTCGCCTCCGTACCTGTAAGTGTGTGTACCTGCAGATTTGTTCCTCGTTGTAAAGTCACTCCTAGATATAGCGTTTCCCCCTGGCTCTTAACTGTCTGTCCTGAGCCTGAAATGTCGAGAGCATAATTCGGGGAGAAAAGTCTCGGCGCCCATTTCTTTCCTGACTTCGCGTCTTGCCTTTGCTGGTTTTTTTTTTTTTTTTTTTTTTTACTCTATCTATCTCTGTTTCTCTCTCTCTCTCTGCCAAGTCTCTCTCTCTCTCTCTCTCTCTCTCTCTCTCTCTCTCTCTCTCTCTCTCTCTCTCTCTCTCTCTCTTTCTCTTTCTCTTTCTCTCTCTCTCTCTCTCTCTGTCTTTCTTCTTGTTCTTGCTGTGTTCTTGTTCTATGCTTTGTTGCGTGCGCGCGTGTGTGTCTGTAAATGTGTGACCGTGTGTGTGTGTGTGTGTGTGTGTGTGTGTGTGTGTGTGTGTGTGTGTGTGTGTGTGTGTGTGTGTGTGTGTGTGTGTGTGTGTGTGAGGATGCGTGTGTTTACAGTGTGTGTATGTGTGTGTGTGTGTGTGTGTTTTTATCATCATATCAAAGACTGTTCGCACTACTAATCAGTCGTGGCTCTTCTCCCTCGTAATATATTATCGCTTAATGAGAAAGCAGCTCTGGGAGAAGAAAGTGGCAAAGTAAAGACCCCAAGAATTATTTCATTGTCCGTACTTCCTCTGTCGTTTACTTCATTAGCACCAAACTTCCGCTAGACGTAAATAAAACATTATTGTTGGCAACAGTATCACCATTATTACTATTGAATACCAATGGCATTTGATATTACTTTCATTGTGTTTATTATCACTATTATCATTTTGTGATTATTATCATTATTATTATCATTATTATTACCAGTATTTTTCATTATTAATATCCCTATTGCCACCATCATTACTAATGATAGTGTTAGTACTATTATCAGAATCATTATCATCATTATTTAAAATATCATAGCTATTGTAATTAGCAATGAACCCAGAACGATAATAATCAATCACGATTGCATATTAGCTGTCGGGCAAGCTGTATATTTCACTTATTAAGCACAAATAATACTGTCGGGATTCAGTGGCTTATGAAAAAGGGACAAGGGAATTGGTAATTTTTTCTGGGGATTTTATGTCCATATTATAAAAAAAAAAGAATGAATGATCCCAGATGTTCTGTTATTCTTTTTCTATCTTTTCATTTCTGACTATATATCATCGGTCTCAATATAGCACGTTTATACCATTCTTACCGAAGTCCCTGTCGCCGGATCCAGCAGGTCAGGCGAGACACGGACAGCGAGGGGACGAGCACGAACACACTGCGAGCGAGTTTCGGGTCCCCGCAGAAGTCCTCGGAGCCCCTGTGCGTGCAGGTCCTCAACGTGTCCGAGGAAGGAGCCACGTCGCTGGAAGGCCCCGCGAGCTCGCAGGAGGATCCTTACCCCCAGACCCGCATAGCGCCGCCGCAGATCCACGTGACGCCGCCGCACGCACACGCAGCGCACGCACACGACGAACAGCGCCGGGCTTCGGATGGCAGCGTCGTCTCGACCAAGAGTCCCGCCCCGACGAAGCAAGAGCAGTGTGCTTACAGCGACGCCTCTTGCAGCCGAGTTATGAATCCGTCGTCCTTCGGAGAGTTCGCGGAGCAGGATAATCTAGGGGCGAGATCGGTGTGTCAGTCCTCAAACATCCCCGATGTGTGTCCGACCACTTTGACCTCGTACGAGATGATGCTCCCTCCGCGGCAGGTTCCTTCGTGCCAGGAGGTCATCCCGGAGTTTCCCGAGGACGAAGAAGACGAGGAAGAGCAAGAGGGAGACATAAAAGATGCAAATGCTAAATCCACAGCGGTGCACGAGGGTTCTCACACACAGTACACTTCATGTCAGAAACATGTTCCTGGTTCTCGCTTCGTGAATTCGCCCGACTCCAGTCCACGCCGAGCCAGTGTGGTTCAGCACCACTCGGGCACGCCGCCCACGCCCAGACACAATCCTGCCACGACAGCTCGGCCTTCGAGTCAGGTCATTTTCCATGGACAACCACACATCCAACAGCAGTACGAAGAGCAGCGGCTTCAGCAGGATGTGCAGCAGAACACCCATCCAACGCAATATACTTGCCCTTGTTACCAGCAAGAGCCTCCGCACCCGCAGCACCACACCTCACAGCCCTCCTATCCACACGACCCTCAGTACCAGCAGCATTTTAAGAAGTACACGGCACACCAGGTCCTCGACCATCCGCTACAGCCACTCCATCACCCACAGAGCTTCTACCCCCACGGCGAAGACAGCGAGGACCTCCGACAGCGCGAGAAGGAGCCTCACCTTCGGCCGCAGGTGGAGTGTCATCCAGACTTCGAGCATCCAGCCCAGCGTCCATCCTCTCACCCAACCCACAGACCGCCGCCTCACCATCAGGAGGTTTCGCCATCCTACCGTCACGTCGAGGCATCCCCCGAGCTTCACCAACTCGACGTCCATCCCCATTACCACCAGTACTCGCCCCACTACCCGTCCCACTGCCCTCAAGGCGCCCATCAGCTGCAACACTCGGTCCCGCAGGAGCCTTCGGGCGTGCTGGACCCATCCGGTCTCTATACTCTCCAGACCAACTGCTGCGAAGAGAGATGTGGACTGTCCTCCGTTGCCGAGAGTGAGTAGATACCCTGAACCGTCAATTTTTTACTCATATTAACTTTAAGGATCCAAAGATTTACTTGAATCATAAAACAGAAATATGATGGAATTTTAGATATCGTGGGCAATATTTCTTCTCATGGTATATATAACGTAACTATAAATATCCTAAAACATTTTTGTTTTCAGTGCAAAATGGAGCTTTATATATATCATGATCCGTGAACGAATATTTGTTCACATAGTACAAAAATGTCATAAAACTTTTAAAAGAATGGATTTGAATCTTCACATACACACACACACACACACACACACACACACACACACACACACACACACACACACACACACACACACACACACACACATATATATACATATTGATCTGTTGATTCTCGTAGGCCTACCTGCTACCGAACTAGCTTTGTGTGGTCAAGATCTTCACTCAACCACATAGTACGTAGGTTGAGTGAACGGAGGCGCTGGGGGAGTGATGTTGCAGAACGAGTGAAGGTCGATGTCATGCAAGACGCCCGGGGCTGAGGCCAGGTGAGCTCTCCGACGTTTGGAGGTAATTGTTGCATATGAAAACGTGTGGAATTGTATGTCATGGCTAAGTATTCTTTTTATATTACCGATTTTAGAGTTTTA
>NC_091559.1:43441871-43444371 GCF_042767895.1 Penaeus vannamei | reverse complement strand
TCTTTAAAGGTTTACATTCTGAATAAGCGAATGTATTTGGGGACCAAGAAGGTGTCCAAAGGAGTGAGTTCAAACCCTACCCACGGTCCGAGGGCAGGAAGAACATCCAATAGGAGACGCTTTATTATTATTATTATTATTACGTGCAACTGCAAGTCTTCTGTAAAAGTGCCTTAATCTTTCTTACAATGTGACGCAAAACGAAAACTTATATTGTGAGAGAGAGACTATCTTATATCTTGAGAGAGAAATGTTACTGGTCACTGTTTCTGTTCTGTCGATGATACATCCGTTATTAAGTATCTGCTCTGATGTTATAAAAGTTCGAGAAAGACGCCTCATCTTTTAATATTTCATGGACGTTTCTTTGATTCATGTGCATTTTCTGTAAAGAAAAGTTTTGTTTGATTATATATATTTTATATTCGTTGTTATACTGAACATACCTAGCGTTTGATCATCAAAATACCAATAACAACAATATTATGGATAATGCTAATAATTATGAAAATGTGTTGATGTTCACATAACATTGCTACAGCTAATAGTCACTTAATAGAAATAGAGATATTTTCCACGAACAAACCAAAAATACAAATGGTGTAAAATATATCGAAATCTTACAAATGCCTCAACTGGTTCTTCCGCCGCGAATGCATCTTACAACGTTCATTCATCATTTTTAGAAAACGTTTATGAAAGAGCTGCGTGCTGATGGAAGAAGAAGAAAGAAAAAAAAAAGCCTCTTCTCGCCGATTTCGAAATCTGCCTCGTCTTCTCATTTCACTGAACCTCAAAGGGTGTAAATGGGTCTTCACTCGGCAATAAATCTGCAAGCTAATGCCACGCGGAAGGGAAATCCATCTCGAAAACATTCTTTTGAGTGGAACTTTCGCCGCGGTGCTTGAGAGGAGAAGGATCACTTGAAAAGCATGACTGTGCAGGCATGTGTGTATGTTTATATATATATATATATATATATATATATATATATATATATATATATATATATATATATATACATACATATATATATATATATATATATACACATATATATATATATATATATATGTGTGTGTGTGTGTGTGTGTGTGTGTGTGTGTGTGTGTGTGTGTGTGTGTGTGTGTATTGTGTATGTGTATGTGTAGTGTGTGTTTATTTGTGTATATATATATATATATATATATATGTATATATATATAAATATATATATATATATATATATATATTGTGTGTGTATGTGTATGTATATATGTATGTATGTATGTGTATGATTTTGTATGAGCGTGTGAGTCCAGAATTTATTCAGTAAATTTCTAGTATAAATCTCGCCCATATGAATAAGGTAATTCAATTCCTTCTCTGCAGTAAACGGTGTACACAGAAATATGAGAAGTCCATTACCGAGCATTGTTAAAAGAGGCTACATTCAGTGACGCAGTTTCCTTTTGGCTTAACGTAGAAAACAGGCTAGTACTCTTTCATAAAAAGAAGTATCATGTACTTGTGTACTTTAGGGCCAAAAAAACACATTCTTATAATTATGTGGCCATCAGTATAATCAGGATTATTTACGAACTGAAATATATGAAAAAAGAGGGTTGATAACAATGGCAGTGTTTAGATACCATCGCATAACATTCAAAAAATGAATCATAGAATGTAAAATGGTGTTATTATATTGCAATATAAATCATATAACACCCATTGGCACACCCTATGTTTGTAAAGCTGTTACTGAGTTGGATATATATATATATATATATGTATGTATGTATGTATGTATGTATGTATGTATGTATTTACTAACAAGCGTTTCTGAATTTGCATATTGAACAGGTATATTCAAGTGTATACAAGTATCACAGATCTCCTATTGAATAACCTCTTAGACTGGGGTTAGCTGAGATATACAAAATAGTGTCTGGTGGACATATATATATATATATATATATATATATATATATATATATATATATATATATATATATATATATATATATATATATATATATATATATATATATATATATATATATATATATTATATATATATATATGTTTGTATATCTACATATATATATATAGATAGATAGATAGATAGATAGATAGATAGATAGATAGATAGATAGATAGATAGATAGATAGATAGATAGATAGATAGATAGATAAATAAATAAATATAATATATATATATATATATATATATATATATATATATATATATATATATATATATATATATATGTATATATATATACATAATTATATATATATATACATATATATATATATATATATATATATATATATATATATATATATATATACATATATACATGTGTATATATATATATGTGTGTGTGTGTGCGTGTGAATATATATATATATATATATATATATATATATATATATATATATATATATATATGTATGTATATATATATATATATGTATATATATATATATATATATATATATATATATATATATATAT
>NC_091559.1:43398169-43400669 GCF_042767895.1 Penaeus vannamei | reverse complement strand
TTCTCCCTCAAACCTCGTAGCCTTCAACCTCTGACGGAAGGACGCCGAAGACATCAAGATCTCTCGCCGGAAGGAAACGGAGAAGAAGACGACTCCCACGACGACTCCCAAGACGACTCTCCCACGACGACTCCCACCACGACTCTCCCAAGACGACTCCCAAGACGACTCTCCCACGACAACTCCCAAGACGACTCCCAAGACGACTCTCCCACGACGACTCCCAAGACGACTCTCCCAAGACGACTCCCAAGACGACTCTCCCAAGACGACTCTCCCACCAACAGCTCCTCCAGGAAATCCCAAGACTCAGACCTGTTCCTCCGACGTCAATCTTGGAAAATGAGTTTTCGATCTTTCCGGATTTCTTCTCGCACGCCTCGGCGCCTCTGCATGAATCTCTCGGGGTCGCCATGAGGGAGAGAGAGAGAGAGGGGGGGGGGAAGGAAGGAAGGTCAGTTTCGGCGCTTCTGTCCTTCGTTCGTGGATCAGTGCGAAGGTCAGGTCGGGGAAATGTGTCCCCGTGTGTGTAGGAAAAGCAAAATAAGAAGAGGAAATAATGATAGGTCAGTAGTAGTAATAGTGATATATAGTGATAATGATGTAAAAAAACAGTAATGATGATGATAATAATAATAATTATGATAAGAATAATGACACCGATATTGATAATAATGATATTAATAGTACTTCTACTACTAATAATAATAATAATATTTTTATTATTATTATTATTATTATTATTATTATTATTATCATCATCATTGTTATTATTATCATTATTATCATTATTAATATTATCATTATTATTATAATTATAATTATTATTATTATTATTATTATTATTATTATTATTATTATCATAACAGAAACTAGAAGCACTCTGAGACCGCATACCTCCATCAAGGCAATATTGTCACTAATGCAAAATGATATATTCACACTTGCAGATTTACATGAAAATCATCTTTCTCAAGTACACTGAAGACGTCCCTAAACATATCCTCCTTGATCATAAGAAAGCTAATGATAATGATAGCTACTGATTCAGTCATAAAAAAAATATAATAATAATAAATCATGATCGATCACAGAAAAAAAAATAAAAATCATAATCGGCATCTACGTTAGGATAAGACACATCTCTGGTAGAAAAATAATTTTAAAAAATGTTCATAACTTTTTGAGTTATCTTGCTAACCAGCTAACAAACAAACTAACCAAGGCTAACAAAAACATACCCTTCTTGGCGGAGGTAAAATTAACAATGATAACAATAGCAATACAATGGTAATAATGAGAATGAGAATGATATTAATAATATTGTTATTATCAATGAAATAATCATAATAGTAACAATAATACAAACAAAACCAACAACAATGATAATGAAAACAATAACAACACAGATAAAGAAAGGAAAGGAGATTTAAAAAAAAAATACTCCCCGACTTGACTTAGCATCGAACCCAAACCCAGAAAGCACTAAAAAAAAAAAAAAAGAAAAAAAAAAAAAAAAACTTAAAACCCAGGTACCTACCCATCCTTCTCATTTCCTTCTTCAAAGTGTTTTTCTCTCTCGGTTATTTTACCCCAAGGAGCTTCGGGGTGATTTCACCGTGACAGGCATCCCGTCCCGAGGGTGCCACTGCCACGAATTCCTCCCACATTATACACTGGGATTAGCCTCTTCGTCCTGTCGACTTTGCATCTGAGTGCCATTTCAACTTCTCGGGTTTTAAAAGGACTGATGTGGTGGTGATGAGAGTTAGGCTGATTGAAGGGTTGGTGATGATTATTCTGAGTGATGAGGATGATTAAGGAGAGGGTGTGATGAGAAAGGATGAAGCGGAGGTATATTTGTTTAGAATTACTTTTTTTCTTCAAGCATTTTTTGGGCTTTTGGTTATATTCTAAGTAGGAGTGTTAGTCGTAGAAATGATAACAGTATTTTCAGTGTAAATATTACCGTTATCATTATTTTCATTGTTATCTTATATTACCAGTATATTAATATATTTTCATCATCTTTATTATTATTATTGTTTTTTTATTGATATTGCTATTACCATTATTGATATCAGTGTTGCTTTTATAATTAATAGCCTCTGTCTCAGTTTTGTGGTATAATTATTTTATATTTGTCATAATTTTCTTCGTTAGAATAATTATTCTTTATCATTTTTATAATCATTAATATATTATTGCTAGTTGTAGTAGTAATAATATCATTATTACCATCAATATCATCAGTATTTTTATTGCTTTTATTATTGTTATTATTATTATTATCATTATTATTATCATTAACACTGTCAATATTATCTTGATTATGATTATTATTATTGTTGTTGTTATCATTATTATTATATCATCAGTAGTTATTCTTATTATTGCCATTACTGTTATTATTGTCACTATTGTTATCATTATCCGTATTATTATTTTATTATTATTATTTTCATATTCATTATTATTATTATCATTATCATTATTGATT
>NC_091559.1:43390669-43393169 GCF_042767895.1 Penaeus vannamei | reverse complement strand
GGAGTTCTCACTTATTCGACTTTTTTCATATACAAAACATACATCATGATATATACAGGAATGAGCTCTGGCGTCCGTTTAAGCCATGCCTTTTTCTTATTCTTCTTTTTCTTCTTTTTCTTTTTCTTTTTCTTTTTGTTCTTTTTCTTCTTCTATTTTTTTCTTCTTCTTCTTCTTTTTCTTTTTCTTCTTCTTTTTCTTCTTCTTCTTTTTCTTTTTGTTCTTTTTCTTCTTCCTCTTCTTCTTTTTCTTTTTTTTCTTTTTCTTCTTTTGTTTTCTTTTTCTTCTTCTTCTTATTTTTCTTTTTGTTCTTTTTCTTCTTCTTTTTCTTCTTCTTTTTGTTCTTTTTCTTCTTCTTCTTCTTCTTCTTCTTTCTTCTTTTTGTTCCTTTTCTTCTTCTTCTTCTTCTTCTTCAAGGGCGTCTTAAATTGTCCGTAAAGTTTAGTTCCTGGATTTCTAGATTCTCCATTGACTTGTATATTGCTTTCAACTGCATTCCGGTGGTTTTAGACCGTGATGGAATATCTTATCTAGAATCGATATCACAATATCACAGCCCTTGCCAGCGATTGATCTTATCACTTAAAAAGCTTTTTTCTTGATTGAGAATTAGAATAAAGATAATGAATGGTAGAGAGAGAGGGGGAGAGTGAGAAAGATAGATATATAGAGAGAAATATACGATTTTAACCACACAGAATGTACAGATATATCTCACCTGAGCCAATTACAATAACAGTTTCAAGATGAAATTACATCACATAACAAGAGTATTTACAATCTCACTGACAAAAAATAAATAAATAAAACTAGAAAACAAAGATCCATTTGTAGCAATATAAATAAAATAAAAGACAAATATATAAGGCAAATGAAATATATAAGACAATATAAGACAAATATATAAGACAATATAAAACAAATAAAAACAAAAAACAATAAAGATCCATTTGTTTGCAATATATACGTTGCAGAATCATTTCTTCCGACGCGACTGCAACTTACGAGGATCATTTGACTTTCAGCAGCGATCGCAAACACCAGTGGACCTTTACTGTGTCTCTCCTTCTTGTGGCGAACTTTATATTAATGGGAATGTCTTACAGTCCACTCCGTAAATAATCCTGCTGTTCTTGTTGTGATGGCTCTGTCTTTCTTTCTTTATTATTATTATATGTATATTGTTTTTTTTTTTTTTTTTTTTTTCTTTTTTTTTTTTTTTTGCTTAGATGTCGAAGAGAGAGGATTATTATTATCATTTCTTATCACTAAAGAATATGGGCGACAATAACCAAAACAACAAGAGTCAAATTAGAAGCAGAAAATTAAAAAATAAAAAAGCGGAAGAGATAGAACCGAAAGAGAAAGAAGAACGAAAAGAAAAGACGAAGAAGAGGATAAAAGGCTAAGAAGAACCATATATTTCCTCTCTATTCTGTTTTTCTCTCAGAAAACGTGCTATTGTCAGAGAAAGTAAATCAAGAAGGTTATGGCTACAGTAACTTAGCAAATAGTAGACAAGGTGAATTTGCAAGAACCCGGCGAGCATTACTCAGGAATCTCTGAAAGCGTTGTCTCGTGCGGAGAAGTGAATCTGTTTTGTATATTCAGATCGTCCTTATGAAAGCTTAAGACGCTATGGAAGCATCACTGAGAGGGATAAGAAATTGTTAGCGGAATTAAACCTTTTATAGTATCCAAAATAGAAGCACTATATAACTCGCACAGACACATATACATAGATAGATAGATAGATTGATAGAGAGAGAGAAAGAGAGAGAGAGAGAGAGAGAGAGAGAGAGAGAGAGAGAGAGAGAGAGAGAGAGAGAGAGAGAGAGAGAGAGAGAGAGAAGAAAAAGAGAGAAAGAGAGAGAGAGAGAGACAGAGAAAGTGAAAGAAACTGACACAGAATCACAGAGAGAGTAAGAGAGAGAGAGAGAAAGAAAGAAAGAAAGAAAAAAGAGAGAAAGAGACAGAGTCAGAGACAGAGAAAGTGAAAGAAACTGCCACAGAATCACGGAGAGTCGTGGAGAATGGCACCACCGCCATTGATTTACTCTTGCACAAAGGGCGTTTATATTTTTGCACTCGGAAACAGTGACAACTTAGAATGATGAGTCTAGAAGCATGAAAAAAGAAAGAAAATAAAACCACTATATGACTTTAAAAGAAGTGTAAGGATAAGTTTTATATAAATAATAATGATAGTAACAATTATTATCATAATGATAATGATGATGATGATGATGGTAACAATAATGATAATAACATTGATTATGATAATGATAATCATGACAATTAAAAAAGAAAAACAGTAATTAAATTTTTACTAATAGCAATAAGTATACTTTTGACCATAATCATAATGATAATAATGATAGTAATAAAAATGATAATAATGATGATGATGATGATGTTGATGTTGATGTTGATGTTAATGTTGATGATGATGATGAGGAGGATACTAATTGTTGTTGTTATTGTTTTAATACAATTGTTA
>NC_091559.1:43365669-43368169 GCF_042767895.1 Penaeus vannamei | reverse complement strand
ATAGACGTAAAGATAGCTTGAAAGATACATAAATACAAGAGAGACACTTATTTCTGGAGACAATCGACTGTGATGGAAACATATGATGGAAAAATAGGAAAAGCAAAATCTGGACTGTATGGGGTATTACCGTACCGCTACATATATACATATTACTACTTGACAAAATAAAGATCAGGGCCTTTATTTCCATCTCGTTGGCATTTTCCTTTCATAGTCTTTTAAAATTTGAAATCAATGTCCATTTTTTCCCCCCTTTCTTTTCGGTCCACCAGCTCACTGCTTTCGCAATTGCAAATCTTTATTCACATTTATTTTTCCGTTTCTTCCTTTCCTTTTTTCGTCCACCAGTTCACTGATTTCGCAATTTTAAATCATTATTCACAGTATTTTCTCTTTTCTTTCTTTCTTCTTTCTTCTTGTCTACCAGTTCTCTACCTTCGCAATTTCAGGGTTTTTTTGTCCACCACTTCGCTGCTGTCACGAATTTAAATCGTCAACATTTTTTATTTTGTTTCATTTTTCTTTGTTTTCTTTTCGTCCACCAGCTCACTGCGTTAACATTTTTAAATCATTGTCCACGTTCTTTCATTTCTTTTTTTTTCTTTCTTTCTTACATTTTCTTTATTTCCTTTTGTCCATCAGTCCACTGTTTTCACATATATAAATCATTGCCCTATTTTCTTTCTTTCTTTCTCATATTTTTACTTTCTTTTTTTTTGTCCACCAACTTACCCTTATAACAATTCATCACAATACATTAATCTCCAATAAATACTCCACCCCCCCCCGCCCTCCTAACAACCCCACCCCACCCCGCCCAACTAAGCCCCACCCCCCCCCACCCCGCCCACCTAAGCCACCCCCCCCACCCGCGACCACCTAACAACCCCACCCCCACCCCGCCCACCTAAGCCCCCCCCACCCGCGCCCACCTAACAACCCCACTCCACCCCGCCCACTTAAGCCCCACCCCCTCACCCCGCCCTCCTAACAACCGCACCCCACCCCACCCGCACACCTACCCCCATCCCCCACCCCCCACCCCACCCCCGCCCACCTTACAAAAAAAAAAGCAGGGATATTTTCTCCTTCGTCTCCGAATCCGAACCAATCAGCTCCAATCCATACAGAAGGGGGGGGGGAGGGGGAACCCTGGGAAAGTGGCATCTGTAATGCTGACGTAATTAAGGACGAATCAACGATAATCACGATAAAAATAGATACTCTTTATAACGACCTCTGCAAATTGACGTCACTAAAGGATGGCTACTTATAGAGGCTTCTTTAATAAACAGATGAATAAATAAAATGAAATAAAAATGAATAAATTAATAAATAGATACTCTTTATAAATAGATACTCTTTATAGCGACCTCTGCAAATTGACGTCACTAAGGGATGGCTACTTATAGAGGCTTCTTTAATAAACAGATGAATAAATAAAATGAAATAAAAATGAATAAATTAATAAATAGATACTCTATAAATAGATACTCTTTATAACGACCTCTGCAAATTAACGTAATTAAGGGATGGCTGCTTATAATGACATTGAGGCTTCTTAAAGATAATGATAATGATAAAAATAGATAAAAAATAAAAAGATAAATAAATAGAGAAAGAAAGAAACAAGAAAGAAATAATTAGATAGATAAAAGAAACATATAAATAAATAAATAGATAAAATAAATACTCTTTATATATAGATACTCTTTACAGCGACCTCTACAAAGTACATTAATGACATAAAGGCTTCTTAGAAATAATATATAAATAAACACTCTTTATAAACTTTTTACAACGACCTGTGCTAAATTACAGCATCAGAGGATGGCTTCTAATAATGATATAAAGACCTTAAAAAAATAGATAAATAAAAAAAATCAAGAAAACATTTTTTAAAAAAACATAAATAAATACTCTTTATAAACAGATCCTCTTTACAGCGACCTCTACAAATTAACATCATAATAGATGACTACTAATAACAACATCAAAAACAGATAACTATGACGTCACTCCCCGCACAATCGTCATAAAACAGTATCGCAAAATCATGCTAATTAGATAAGTGAGCGAAATAATTCATATCATTTGGCTCCTCCGCTCATCTGATATAAATGATGACTCGGCTTAATCAGTGGGAGTGTCTTTAGAGGGCATTAGCTTAATTCATGCCGATTAAATATGTATGTTGGATTTTATGATAATTTTTACACGCATTGACGTACACACGTTACATGATGCGGTGTTGGTGTGTGGGTGTGTGGGTGTGGGTGTGTGTGTGCGTGTGTGTGTAACGATGTGTGTGTGTGTGTGCGTAACGATGTGTGTGTGTGAGTGTACATATATAAATATATATCATATATATATATGTGGGTGTGGGTGTTTGTCTGTGTGTGTGTGTGTATACATACACATATATATATATATATATATACATATATATACAGAATTAGGGAGAGAAAGAATGAGGAAGAGAGCAAGAGAGAGAGAG
>NC_091559.1:43335669-43338169 GCF_042767895.1 Penaeus vannamei | reverse complement strand
CTTGGTGGAAACTGTTTCCAGCGATCTCAAATTATGTACAATTTGCTTCACGTGTTTGGTATGTGATTCAATTATGGATTACATGCTATAATATATTAGATGAAGTACTTCCACGGTGAAACTTTGGCATAGTATGGCTTTTCAAGGATTCGTATTCTGTGATCTAGCAGACTGGGGTGGTAGCTGGAGGCGTTGTGGTAGGAGCGGTTGTCGCAGGTGTGATTGGTTCGGAAGGGCGCGGTGGTAGGTGTGGTTGTGTGAGAAGTCGTAGCAGGTGTTGTGGTTTGTGTAGTGGTGGTAGGTGTTGTTGTGGTGGTTGGGGTAGTAGTAGTGGTAGATGTGGTTGTTGAGGTGGTGGTGGAGGTCGTGGTGGTCTGTTCGCGGCACCAGATGTAGCAGCGGAAGCCAGGGGCGGTGGTGGCGGCGTTGCTGGCGAAGGTGAGGCGCGTCCACCCGTCGGAGGTGATGGTTCCGTCGGGACTGTCGGTGCCGCATTTCCTGCAAAGGGAAGTTGAAATGAACAAACAGATGCGATTGTAAAAACCCAAGCCAATACCAATATTGAATGAGCCGTAAGCCCACAGCATTTTTTTTTCTTTCTTTCTTTCTTTTTGAATATCGGACCCGCCTACATTTATTTCCAGGAAAAAGAAGAAGAAAAAAGTAAAAATCCCGTTTTATTTTTTTTCCTGCCGATATTGTGATTCATTGTGTATGGTATCGTTTCTGCCGTCCCCAAAAACAAAAATAAAATACATTTAGTGGAAATACCACACCCTCATGCGTCATGTCATGTCTATTGTCTATTGTGTCCATGGTCGGTGGTCGCTTCTGAGAATCTGCTCACTAGAATGTAAACACACATTCAAACATCAAAACAAAAATGGCCATGGCGAGTGGTACATGTATATATGTATTTTTGATTGTTATTATTATCATTGATATTTTCTATTTTGATTTCCAAAATAAATTCTGGTTGAAAGAATTCTTTGGTCTGTTTTCTTGAATGAAAACA
The DNA here is from genome assembly GCF_042767895.1 of Penaeus vannamei. NCBI lineage: Eukaryota > Metazoa > Arthropoda > Malacostraca > Decapoda > Penaeidae > Penaeus > Penaeus vannamei. The sequence continues at coordinate 43,337,154 of NC_091559.1, read as the reverse complement.
GACCAAAGAATTTTTGTCTTACTAGAAGACTTCTAGTAAGACAGAATAGTACTTTCTCCAGGTGGGGCTGGAACTGATACATTCCTTTACTTCTGATCTTTGGAAGGTAGGAGGTACACGTCTTATTTTGGTGCTAGGGATTTTCTCTCTCTCTCTCTCTCTCTCTCTCTCTCTCTCTCTCTCTCTCTCTCTCTCTCTCTCTCTCTCTCTCTCTCTCTCTCTCTCTCTCTCTCTCCTGCCGACATTTCATTATTACCAGACTTGCTCGCTATTCAAGAAAAAAAATGCTGTGGCCTAATAGGAAAATCAGTGGAGGCGGCCCCACCATAACGACGACCCCATATAGAGATGGGTGAAAGCTGAGAAGAATGTTATTTTGAAGGTGTTCTTTAGTTGCCTGATCAATCGATGACAAAGCAACATGTATGAATGTAAATACAATGTGTCATTCAGTTAGTTTTGCATATCTTCATCTGGTTCGTGATACGCTGTTTTTTCCAATTGCTGTTGATTAGATTTATTCCGCTCTTATAGTGGTTATATTATGTGTAGCGACAGCGTTCTCGTCTAGCATTCTTGCTGACCTGCGTTCAGTCCCGGGTGCTGCCAGTGGATAGTAATCACGGCCATTCCTTGCACACAGAGGGTACTTTAGAAACAAAATAAACAGCAAATAAAGGGATTACACTAAATTGTCATTATCATTATACGTGTGTGTGCGGTGTTGTAGTGGTGATGACTGTTGAAGTGGTGGTAAAGGTTGAAGTGGTCTTTTCTTTAAATAAGGACAAAGAAGGCTTATGGTAAGTGTGAATTTATTGTGGTGTACATCAACCAAATCAGTACCGTGTTTACCCCATTATGATTTGCGAATGCCAACATAATGGTTTCAATTACACCTTATGGATCTTCGTTGTATTATGGTTTTCCTGTTTTCTTTCTGGACGGTGTGAATAGCCTGCTCAGGCATACGAGCTGTTAGTTCATTCCCCTTAATCTAGCAGATTGGAGTGGTGGTGGGTGTAGTTGTGGTAGGTGTGGTGGTTGTGGGTGTGGTGGTCGTGGTAGGTGTGGTGGTTGTGGTAGGTGTGGTGGTTGTGGTAGGTGTGGTGGTCGTGGTAGGTGTGGTGGTTGTGGTAGGTGTGGTGGTCGTTGTAGGGGTTGTGGTAGTGGTAGGTGTTGTAGTGGTGGTTGGGGTAGTAGTAGTGGTAGATGTGGTTGTGGTTGAAGTGGTGGTGGAGGTCGTGGTGGTCTGTTCGCGGCACCAGATGTAGCAGCGGAAGCCAGGGGCGGTGGTGGCGGCGTTGCTGGCGAAGGTGAGGCGCGTCCACCCGTCGGAGGTGATGGTTCCGTCGGGACTGTCGGTGCCGCATTTCCTGCAAAGGGAAGTTGAAATGAACAAACAGATGCGAGGAAACGAATGAAAGCCACGGATTTCATGAGGCAAAAGGCCCTAAGAACTTACTCTTCGCGAGAGCCATGGTA
>NC_091559.1:43334034-43335169 GCF_042767895.1 Penaeus vannamei | reverse complement strand
GGGGAGGGAGGAGGGAGGGAGGGGAGAGGAGAGAGGGAGAGGAGAGGAGGGAGGAGAAGGAAGAGAGGAGGGAGGGAGGGGGAGAGAGAGAGAGAGAGAGAGAGAGAGAGAGAGAGAGAGAGAGAGAGAGAGAGAGAGAGAGAGAGAGAGAGAGAGAGAGAGAGAGACAGAGACAGACAGACAGACAGAGAGAAAGAAATTGGCAATAAAACAGACAAAAAGACCCACACAACTCGTCTGATTAACAACCACGAGATCAGTGCGTCCAGAGCAAGGCGTTAAGGCATTTTGCAGGAACAGCGACGCATAAGGCCAGTTGAGTCGCAGCGAAACGAATCTTCTTTAATTCAGAAATTTACTGAATAAGATTTTATGATTCCTTCTAAGATCTAATGTCTGTCTGTGTTGTAACTCATAGGTAGCGGTTTTCATACAAATCTCAGGCAGTGACGAAGAGATATAAAACTTAATAAAACTGGTAAACGTTTAGCCATGTAAGACAATATAGCTATGATTATGTTGGTGATAATGTTCATAAGGAGGAGGACGACGATGATGATGATGATGTGATAATGATAGTGATGATGATAATGATGATGGAATTAACAAAGATAATGATGATATTGATATTGATGATAATGCAATATCAAATCAATTATACAGATTATAAGAACGATAATATTAAGAATAAGAACGACAATGATAAAGATGTTGATAATGTGATAACAATAAGAACAGTAGTTTAAATGGTACTGATCATGACGCTGCTGTTGACAAGAGGAAAATATAGTAACGACATCAGTAGTAATACTAAAAGAGGAGGAGGAGGTGGAAGAGGTGGAAGAGGTGGAAGAGGAGGTGGAGGTGGAATAGGTTGAAGAGGAGGAGGAGGTGGAATAGGTTGAAGAGGAGGAGGAGGTGGAAGAGGAGAAGGAGGTGGAAGAGGAGGAAGAGGTAGAAGAGGAGGGGGAGGTGGAAGAGGAGGAAGAGGGGGAAGAGGAAGAGGAGGTGGAAGAGGAGGAGGAGGGGGAAGAGGAGGATGAGGTGGAAGAGGAGGAGAAGGTGGAAGAGAAGGATGCAATGATATAATAACAGAAAATAGTGAACATGACGTAATCAATTAAAAGATATATGT
>NC_091559.1:43295331-43307831 GCF_042767895.1 Penaeus vannamei | reverse complement strand
ATGAGGAACCAGAGAGTGGACGTGGTAAAGATCCAGGAGTAAGAGCACCTTCCCCTCGACCAAAGAGTGGTGATGACTGGCCTGTCATCATGTTGGTATAGGAACGACTTAAACCCAACTCCACACTATTACCAGTGGCTGCTGGTGTAGATCCTCCTGTACCAGAACTAGAGCCAGAGGCTGACCGCCCTGCTGATACTGGAGTCCCTGATGAGCTACCACCACCTGATGAACTTCCACTACTTGGACCAGAACCAACCTGAGTCTGACTTGCAGCAACTGATCCACGAGGTAAGAGTTCATGTGAAAACAGATTTGCTTGTCCAGTTCGACTGGCCAGTGAGGCTAAAGCTGCACGATCTAGTTGCGCTAAGCGCTCTTGTGTTAATCTGTCTTGTGTTAGGCGGTCTCCTTGTAATGATCCCATCTTCTGCAGCGAAGCAATGACTGATGTAGTAGCCAAAGACGATCCTAAACTAGTTGCTAGACTAGTGACCATACTTGATGGTAAACTGGAGGCAAGACTGTTGGCCAAACTAGTTGCTAAACTGGAGGTCCACATACTCTTTTGCTGGAGATACATATGTGATTTTTCAGTGGCATGAGCAGGTGGCAAGTCACGACTGGAAGGACGACTTCCTTCACTAGGCTTTTGGTGTGCTATGGGAGGCTGAGGATGACTGTGGATTTGAGACTGTGGAGTTTGTGGGGGTTTGGTTATCTGCTGTGGTGAACTTAAGCCAGGCTGTGTTTGCATATGAGGACTTGTGATCTGTTGATGATAATTAGGCTGCATTGACCGATCTTGTAATCTAGGGTCAGCTTCAATCTGCCGAGCCAGTTCTGCTGGTTGGACACGACCTGCGAGATTCAAACTCTGCTGATGCAAGTCCGTCAAATCATTAACAGCACTTATACCACCGCGCTCTATATCTAACACTGGAACCTGTGTCGGAGTCTGCCCTCCTGCCACAGCAAATGGAGTAGCTGGCAAAGATTTTACAATTGCAGGCTCAGGATTGGGAAATGCTGCAGGTGCTCGTGGAGGTTCAGCTGGTGATTTGGACAACTCCTTATCAGGAACTGGTCTATTTGCTTCTGGCTCTGTGATGCGTGACACAATCTGTGATAAGTTGGCAAGATTGGCTGGCAGTGCTGAGGGATGAGGAGAAAATGGAACTGTCACATTTGGAGGTGCTGTATTTCGAGCCACTGGACTATCTTCCGCAGATTTACGACCTGCCCATTGAGCTGCTGAGCTGTCAACTGGACTGACTGCTGCAGCTGTCACACTGGAATTATTTTGGAAATCTTGACAACCTTTGTCTAATGCCGCTCTCTTTTTCAATGGCTGCATTTCTGATTTTTCCTGAATTGCTGGGGCAGGTGTAGTTAATCCAACCTGCACTGGGGATGCCAAGGTGGGAGTCAGAGGACCAGATGGGGTTGCTGGCGATAGTGTTGGAGTCTGCTTTTTCACCCCATCATGGCTATTGTAGTAACCTGGGGGCTTCTTTTGAGGCTGTGTAGGCTGCACTGAACCAGTGCTCTTATACTGATCAGTAAGGGGCTTTGTTGGATCATAGGAATAATAACTATACTGGGGTTTGGTCTTTTCTGCTGGCTCAGTTGTTGTCAAAGGTGCTGGGGACGGCTTATCTGTGGGAGTGGCTGGAGCAGAAGCCGAATAGTAGTTTGGAGTCTTGGCTTTTTCCAGAGTAGTATCTGATGAACTGTAGAAACTGGCATAGCTAGCTGGAGACTTTTGCTTCTTGCTAGCATCTGCCTTGCTTGAATAAAAGGAGCTCATGTATGGCACTGTAGGACTGTATACTGGTGATTCTGTTGGTTTTGGTTCTGTGGTTTGCTTTTCAGCACTATCCCCCGCAGGTTTATCAGTCATGTCCTGGTAAAATCCAACAGTAATGGCCCCATTAGCCTGATACTTGGCTTTCTCTGGATCATACGAAGGGAATGGTTTGGAGAGAGCAGTCTCGTATCGAGGTGAGTATGCAGGCACACTTGGGGACTTCTCTGGAACTGGTGAGAACTGCTTGGCACCAAAGCCTGGGGTGTGAGGAGATCTAGTCATAGGTGAGCGCTCCCCTTCCGAAGAGAAGGCTGCAGGAGAACGGTCAGAGTCAAAGCTGTGGTTGAGGGGCGACCGGTCGGACACCCCTGATGAGGAAACGGAGGCCTTTCGTTGTCTCTCAACCTCAAGCTTCTTCGCTTCTTCACGGGCACGATCGAGCTCTTCCTCTTCAAACTTGTACGGGTCATCCTCCTCATCAGGCTGGAAGAGGGAGAAAAAAAGGGTTCCTTAGCTACAGAAAGAATCTGTTACTTTGGAAATCTTTTCACCAACAATAATCCCTATACAAGTAATAATCTAAAGAATTTTAGCAGTGTATTCTCCATACAGGAGTATACAATCATTTTAGATATATTCTTAATTTCTTAAAAATCATCTTTGAAGAGGACATTTAACCAATGCAGCCTAGATTTTTTTTCTTCTTATTTCAAAGCTGAAAAGACATTCTGATCAATCTATATATAAAATACAGCAAAAACCACATTGAAATCATACAATTTGTAAAGTATGCACTAGTGGAAAAGAAATTTGAAAAATCAAATACAAACAGTGAAATACAAAATCAAATACAGTAAGTACGTGTTATCAAACAATGAACTGTAATGTCCGTAAAGTGTAGCGTGCAACAAATAGAAATGTGAAGTGTGAGGATTAGGATTTTAATCATATTTTCCTACCTAAATCAGTATTTGAAAATGCAATATGATCTTCAGGGAATCTAATGTGAACATATACCCATACCATTATTTTACACCTAAGTTTGTGCCACTAAAGTCACATTTCATTATTTGTATTTTTCCTTCATCTAAGTAACAGACCAGACTGCAGGCATTTGACTTCAATAAAAATGGTGATGTTCATAGACAAGAGCATTATGTAGATAAACATTGTACATTTACAGGAAACAGGCGCACCTTACCAAAACATCAGTAAGTATTTTTTTTCAACATTATTCCAGGTGATCCAAACACAAAATTGGAAAAGCCATGTGTAGTATATCATATCAGACAGTATTTCACTTGTAAAAGTATAAATAAATTAACAAATAAAGAGAAAAATAAATAAAAAGAGATAAATAAATGAATATAAAAAGACATGACTAGTAAACACGTAAAATATCAGTCAAATTATCATAAGCTATCATCTACATCTTCATGTGCTCTTTAGAACAAAACAAAAGACGAAACTGCCCATGAAATTCCTTCATGTCCCACCACATCTGTCAAAGAATTCCTTCTGTAGCTCAAGATGAAAGATTCCTAATGCAAAGATGATACATGAAGGGTTACATATACAAAAGTGAAAATCCAGTAGAGTAGGACGTAAGTGGCATAAAGCAGCAAGAACTAGGACCCTGATCTTGTGAGGACTGTTCTGCCCTTCCTTACGAGCCATGACAACAGCTATCTTATAGTTTGGATTTTAGCAATTTATCGTACATATAGAAAAGGAAAAAAAATGTATTGCTGAATCTTGGGGAGGAGGAAACATTAAGAGAATTTTGGCATGCAAATATAAATATGAACATAAATTCTTCTTTCTTTTTTTCATTCTTTTTTTTCCTCTTTAATGTAATGCTTTACCAAGGTGCTGAAAAGGTACAGTAAATTACTTCAAAGGCTTTGAAGAAGCTAAGAAACAAACATATTGTGCTCTCCTGCGGTCACTGCGTTGAGATCTATTGGAGATGATGACACCGAGACTTTCTCAAAAACAGAGATAAAGCCATAGAAAAGTAGGATTGGAACTGTGAATACAATCCGAATTATCAATGAAATCTATAATAACCAAAAGTAGGTATCTTTACATCATGGCAACTTCATTTCTTATATTCACAAAATCCTTCATTTCTCTGGCAAAGAACTGATTGTGCAAACTGACTAAAATCTTACAAACAAATCTCTCCTTAACACAGAGATTATACTTACCATCTGCATACTCAATGACATGCCCAGCTGCATAGCAAGAGGCCTACTGCAATTTGCTCACCAAAATTACTCTGCAGCAATTCATGATCAACAGAACAAACTGTTTGTGAACTAGCTTCCACAAAGTAGCGTGACCTGGTCATCTAACATAACAATCATTTGTTTGCCACACTTAAAGTTGTTGATGCAGTCACCTTGAAAATTGCAAGGGAAACCACAAAGACCGTGCTATGTTGCATATTTGTATTCAATCATCTACTGACCATTATTTTCTCTCCCACAATTCATCGTTCTTCAAGCTAATCTCACTAACATCCAGTGACAAAAAAAAATGAACACAGCAAATTGATGAGAAAATAATGGTCTCTGTAGATATTACAAGGCTTACCATATTGCCGTCCTGAATCGTATATTGTCGCTCTCCCATCTATTGAAAAATTGGAAATTTAGAAGCGGATGTAAGTTACTCAGTCATAAGACAAGGAATCACTCAGTTATTCAATTCTGTAGTATCAGTTACTTTAGGGTAATTTCTACATACAAACACTTAAAAAAATAATCTATGAATTTCAAAATGTGTGTGTTTCAGTCAATATAGCAATTTGTTGTGTAATAACATGACTATGGATCACATGAAATTCAAGGATCAGAGTGCATGTAGTCTGGTCAACAAGGTAAAAAAGACTAAAATAATGTTATGAGCAGAAACATATTAAAAGTATTCATTTGCTTTTCTTGCTTTCTCCTTTATCTATCAATTCATTCTTTTTAAGAAGTACAGATTTGTTGTCTTCAATGAATGTAGTCAAAAGTGTCTTTTTATTTCATACTTGAGACTCAAAAGTTCATGATATATTCTTATGTTATCTGGTAGTGTTACAGGAAAGAAAACAAAATACAAAAACATGATATGACAAAAAGAAATTAAATCATAACAACAAATAACAGAAAAATAAACTAAAATAAAATAATGAAATGCGTGTTACTTGGGGTGTGAGATACTAATGAAAATACTGAAGAGCATTAATAAAATCATATCAGCGATAAAATTATGACTATGAAAATGATCACAATATATCAACTACTCACTCTCTCACATCCAACCTTGGATTAATAAATTTCCACTACAGTAAATTAACTTTGCCCCTGGACCTAAAATCACAACTAGAACCAAAAACTATGAACAATGACAGCAATTAGTATTAATGGTCCAATTCCTATTCTCTGGCATTTACTTTGATATTCCTCAAGATTATTATTTCCATTTTATCATTCTCATGACTTTCCACAATCCTTGGGATAATAAGGTCTTTGATGATGATGACAATGATGATAAATAATAATGTAATGACTGTATTAATGATAAAAAATGGTAAAATTCTGGTTTAAAGCAAACGTAAAACCATCTTTTAAAAACAGTAAAAAGAAAAAGTAAATAATTTTAAATATAAAGTAAAAAATAAAAAAAAAAGGAAACAAAACAAAAATCAACACAAAGAAATTAGAAACAAAAGACAACTGTAACTACAACCACAAAACATGAATTCCTCATACCTTCATCTTCTTCCATATTGGCTCATCCTCCAGCTTCTCGTCCAGCTTTTCATACCAGGGGGTCTCAGGAGGCTTCTCAGGTGACAGGGGAGGCTCTGGGGACACAGGCGGCTCGGGGCTGGGTGGGGGCAGTGGTGAAGGTGGCGGCCGTTCCAGTATCCCTACTTCACTCTCCTCCACCTCTGACATGTCATCAACATGGATAACCTCAGTATCTTCAGACTCTTTTGGACTATCAACCTGGTCCTCAGGCATCTTCTTGGGGCCTGCTGAGGACAGCTTAGGTGTGCCAAAGGCCTTGAACCAGGCACTCAAGTTGGGGGTGGCTCTCTCCTGTTTGATCTCCGGTGCACGTGGAGTCGGAGGGGGCTCCTCACTGATTCTCTCAGGAAACTCCTCCACCTCTTGGATCTCCTCTTTCTCCTCTTCCTCTCGCACCGATGGAGCCTCTTCCTTCTCTGGTATCTTTTCCCATCTGTTCTCCCACGGACTATCCCATTTCTCTTTTGTCTCCCACTTCTCTTCCTCATCGGCACTGTTGGCTTCTCTTGAAGACTTCATACCTGTGCCAATATCACCTGAGCGAATAATACTGCCTAAACTGAGCTTTGGGCTGTCCCCGACCTCACTATTTGGTACTAGACCTATGCGTGACTCTTTGGCTTTGGCAATGAGGGTTGTCAGTTTTGAATCTTCTTGTTTGTTTATTTTGCCGAAAGGATTAGTTTTTGCTTTTGGTTTTCCTTCTGATGAATTCTTTGTCTCCTTCTTCACAACACCCTCTTTCTTGGCAATGTCTTTAGATTTAATAATAGCTCCAGGTTTTATTCTTCCATCTTTTATATCTTTGAAAAGTTCTTTTGTGTTGTCTAAACTTTCTTTATCACTTTCTGTTTTCTTTTCCTTCTTTATCTTCTTCTTCTTTGGTTCTTCTTCACCATCTTCTCCACTGCCATTCTTCCTCTTCTTCTTCTTATGTGCCTTTTTCTCTTTTTCTTTTGGCTCATCCATCATCAGTTTTCTGCGGTACTCTGCTTCAATTTTGTATGCAATTGCTTCAAATTCCTCAGCAGTGACCTTGCGAGATGGAGAGTTGCTGGCTGAAGAGTATTCACTGAAGCGTGGCACTGTTGGGTCATCCAGCATTGTTGTTATATCCTAAAGGAAAGACACAAAGATGAAATTAGTACCTTATCATTTTTGCCTACCTTGCAAGCATATGCATACATACATATACATGTGCATACATATTTATATATGTCTATGTATGCATATGCTAGTGCCTATATACATATTCATGTGCATAACTATTTATATATGTGCATATCTGCATATACATGTGCATACATGCATACATATATATACATAAATATGTATAAATACATACACACACATATATAAGTACATGCATACACACACATATATAAGTACATGCATACAAACATATGTACATACATAAATACATATAAATATACATACATAAATACATATATATGTACATACATACGCATATATGAACATACGTATGTTATACATAAATACATAAACATATATGAACATATGTATGTTATACATACATACATACGTACGTACATACGTACATACATACATACATACATACATCCATACATACATCCATACGTCCATACATCCATACGTCCATACATACATACATACATACATACATACATACATACATACATACATACATACGTCCATACATACATCATACATACATACATACACATATTGTATATATACAAAACTTACCTTCAGTGTCTGTTCCGTAGCTTCGGACAGCGCATTAATTGCGGCCATGTTCTTCGCTGTGATCTTTTTCTTCTTACTATTTTTCTTCTTTCCTTCTTTTTTACCTTCTTTCACCTTCCCTTCTTTGTGCTTTTCATGCTTCTCATGCTTCTCCTGTTTATCATGGTGCTTCCCATGCTTCTCATGCTTGCCCCTGTGTTTCACTTTCTTCTTTTTCTTGCCAGGGGTTTCCTCTTTGGTCTTAACAACAGGCTGGGCCTCCTCTACCTCCTCCACCGGCTCTGCCACTTCTGTGGGTTCACCTTCACGCTCACGTTCACGCTCACGTTCACGCTCACGCTCTTCTTCATCCGAATAGTCATACACATCCTCCACCTTCAGGATCTTTTTGCTGTCCTTTTCCCCTGCATGTTTGTTCTTCTTCTTATGGTGTTTACCATCTTTTGTTTTACTCTTGTGATGGTGATGGTGGTGATGATGGTGATGGTGGTGGTGGTGGTGATGTTTGTCATGTTTCTCCCCGTGTTTGTGCTTCTTCTTTTCCTTGTCTTTACCAATCCCACCCTTTTTCTTGTTCTGCTTCCCAACATGGTTGTGTTTCCCTTTCTCAGACACTTGTGCCTTGTCTCCTCCCTCCTCTCCCTCCTCTCCCTCTTCCTCCTCCTCTTCAACCACTTCATCATCCTCAATGTCATCAATCTCCCCAAAGAGTTCATTGTGTTTTTCACTTATGTAATCTGCATTACTCTTTTCTTCATCATTATCTTCATCACTTCTGTAATCTTCATTGTTGTAATACATGCAAACATCTGGCTCTATATCATCATCATCATCGTCATCATCCACATCTTCTCCTTCAATCTCTTCCTTCTTTTCTATTCCTAGGGCATCCTTATGGACAGTCTTTTTAATTATGTCTTCTTTTCTTGGTCTTCCTATCTTATTCTTTACAGCTGGAATGGCCATCTTTTGTTCCACTTCCTCTTCCTCCTCCTCTTCTTCTTCCTCCTCCTCTTCCTCCTCTTCTCCCTCTCCTGCTTCCTCCTCCTCTTCCTTTTCTTCTGGAGGATCTTCTAGGACAGGCTTCTTAGTCTCTAGTCCATAGTCTTCCATCTCTTCCTCCTCTTCATCATCTTCCTCAGGATATGGGTCTTCCCTCACCAGCAGCGGAGGTATATCAAAATCTTCATCATCATCATCATCTTCCTCTTCATCGTCATCTCGGAACTCATACTGATCGATCTTTGGTTTGTCCTTCTTCGGCTTCTCCTTTTCCTTGTCTTTTTCTCTTCCGAACTTGCCTTTCTTCCTCTCCTTGTTGGGTGGGATAATTACATCACTAATATGTTTCTCTTTTGGCTTCCTTCCTACTTTCTTCTTCTTGCGTCCCCTCTTCTTTGGAGACAGTTTCTCACCATCTATTCTCGTGTTCTCTTTCTCATCACTGTTATTTCGTCTTTTCTTTCTTTTCGCTGACTGCTGGTAGCTCATGTCTATGTACATCTCTTCATCCGAGGAAAGATCCGCCTCCAAATATTTGGCTTTGAGCTTTGCAAAAACTTTCTCCAGATTGTATGCCATGTGTGTGTATTCTGAAAAAACAAGTAATAATTTACTTTCTTCACCAAATAATTTCCTAGACCCTATAGATATATTTTCTACTTAGTACCATAAACAGAAAGTTAATGAGTAGAATGTTCAATACATAGCAAAAATTAAATAAAACTATTTAATAACATCAGAGACTACTTATTGTCTATACTTTACTTATAAAACCAATCTCATGTGTATTCAAGTGACTATTAACCTGAATCATTTACATCCATTGCCTACATTTTTCTCTTTCATACACTATTTCATATCACCTTAGAGGTTTAAGAATTAAATGGGTGAACTAACACATTGAATCTAAGCTTACCACTCTCTGGTCCATTATACAATTTGCAATTGTCCATCATGAGTTTGAAGTCACCTTCAAACATGGCAAGATTGGTGTAATACCCAGCGTCGAGACGTTCTTCCATCTGTAAACAAAATAGCTTAAGTTTTCGAGAAATTCAACAGGTTCTCTATCAGTTTCTAATAAGAATTTAACAACAGCTACATTTGATGATATGGAATAATAAATTTTCTCAAGCCGCAAATAATTCAACACCAATCACATCTATATATATATCACTAAGTAATGCAATGACTATAAATGTTCCAGCTAAACAGCTAGATACTAACCCGACTGATGTGCATAGGCCTTCTTATGACAGCATAATAGTTAGGGGCATACTCCTCCTCTACAGCATCATGGAAGGGCCAGGCATCCTCATGATCTCGCAGATGTTCCAAGACCTTATACATTCCTGTGCGAAGATCATCCTCCGTTTGAAGAACCCTGGGTATAAAACAAAAAGAGTTATTTCATAAGTTCAGCCCAAGTCTCACCAATAGATGCTGCAAAACATGTGACTAGAAGGAAAAGATACTCAACATTGCATTTTCATAAATTGAACAAAAAATATCTAGCGCATTGTTGGGTCATAATAAATATCATACAAAGACTTAAGAATTGAATGAGGTAATTCAATCTAATTTCCTGAAAGGTAAACTGTAGCAGACACACAAATATAAACTTACATATGAGCACTTTTAACTTTCTTCTTAGTTGGTGGTGAAGTGACTGTGTTGACAGCAGTAACATTAGGTTCAGGCACAACTGCTGCTGGACTGAGTGAAAACGCCACAGATGACAAAGAGTTGTTTGTTTTCCGCCCACTATATACCTGTAAGAAAAATAATCTTTACCGCGTAATCCTTTAAACAGACTTTCCCTGTTCTCATTTTACTCTCATACAATACCACACCAAGAGCCGTTTACGCAGCTAATGGAAGTTTAAAGTATATAGCAACAGACTTCTTTCCATTAAGATATTCAATTTGCTCCTTTAGGAATTTATTACATATGATATCACGTGTTATACACAACATCTGTTCACATTTACAAAAGCTACCCCTTAGTAAACTAAGTAGTAAACTTAGTTTAGTAAAGTAAACTAGATGGACCATAAGAATGAAACCAAGCTAGGAACTTAAGACAAAACTAATATCCCTTTTCATTATGTATGAGAAAAAATTATGTTCTCGTTTTGTATGAAATTTCAACTTACATAAAACAATAATTAGTTACTGTATCATCAAAGTGAAAATACAATACTAATACCAAGACTACCAAAGACTTTTTTTGAAGACTATAATATAAGCACACAGACCTGAGGCTTAGAGCTCTCCTCCTCCTCATCCGAAATTTCCTCCTTGGCAACACGCTTTTTGGATCCCGGTTTTCTTCCCGGCTTTCTCCCTCTTCTCTTCTGAGGAGATTCTTCCTGAGAGTAGTCCATGACTTTCTTTTCCCGGACTTCTTTGACTTTCTTTATTGGTTCCTTGACCTCCTCCTCCTCCTCCTCTACCTCAGAGGTGTCGTTTATCTCAATTACCTCGACTTCTGGTCTTTCTCTACTTTTGTTCTCATGGCTTTCACTTCTCTTCCTTTCTCTGGGGGATTTGTTAACCTTGGGCGGCGAAGCTATCTCCTGGCTGACTTCCTCTTTCAACACCTCTCGGGCCTTTTTTCTGAAGCACAAGAAATATGGTAGCTGAATATCATAGAACTCAATACAATTAAATAAGAAAATAAATGGCAATAACTATAACAAAAACTGACAAGTCCTATGATAAAACAAAAAAAAGAACAAATATTTTTCTCTAACCTCTCTGTCTTCTCTCCTGAAACAGACTCTTCTTCCTTTCTTTTCTTCTTCTTCTCTTCTTCCAGCTGTCTTCTCTTCTCTTGTTCAACTATTTCTATGGCCAATTTTTTCTCTTCCTCTTCTTTCTTTTCCTTCAGTTTCTGTACTCTTCCCGATGATCTCCGTGGGGCAAATTCCATCATCCGTTTCCTTTGTATCTGGTAATACACAGAAATTTCTTAATACATAAACAAATACAAGCCTACTAATATACATGCATAAGGATGTAAAAATTATGTGTATGCATTATCTACATCTTATTCAATCAGTGAACTACTCATTCACTTAGCAATCTTTCTATTTATATATTCATCAATCAATAAATCAATCAATCAATCAATCAATCAATCAATCAATCAATCAATCAATCAATCAATCAAACATTCATCTATCTATCTATCAATGCTTCTATCTATCTATTCATTTACACCTTTCCTCATTTACTCATTAACCCATTTATTCATTTACTCATGTACTTGATTATCTATTTATACACTTATTCACCTATTACCTCTGCCAAGGAGGTTAAAGTTATTTTGTTTGTTCATTGGTTAGCTGGTTAGCAGGATAACTCAAAATGTACAGATGTTTATGAAATTTTTACCAGAGGTGTATCTTAGCCCAACTTAGTTGCCCTTAAATTTTAGTGGTGATCCAGATCCAGGATTTTTTTGTTTGTTAGTTGGTTAGTTGGTAAGCAGGATAACTCAATAAGTTATAAACAGATTTTTATCAAATTTTCACCTGAGGTATGATGCCATTAAATTTTAGCGAAGATCCAGTTCATGATCTGGATCCAGGAATTTTTAATGTAATTCTTCAAGTGTGAATGTTTTTATTACATCAGAAACCCTATTGCCTTGAGGGAGGTATGCGCTCTCTGAGTGCTTCTAGTTTAGTTATTTATTCATTCATTCATCCATTCATATCTTCTTTATTCACTCATTCACTTATTTATTTATCTATTGATTAAAATCAATATTAACCCTTAAAATAAATCAGATACTAAGCTTAATCAAATATCTATTAGAAGGTCCTTAGAATGGCTTCCTCATATTGAATACATATCTGAACTCAAATAGATCTTTAAATCATTCAGTCATAAAGAATAAACTTATTATATTAAGCAGCATCAGTGAAGTCTCTCATCCTAATAGATCAAACCTCTCAATCAATAAAAGTTTGACACATTCTGGCAATGGGCTTAACAACTCTGGCCACACCTTAATTCTGTCTTCATAGGTCAAAACTTTCTGTTTTACCTTTTCTTTCTCCTGAAAGAGTCTTGGAATTTCAGGAAGAAAATCCTCCCGAAGAGTCTGCAATAAACTGCGTTCTAACTTGGAAGCACAATTTTCA
>NC_091559.1:43283631-43291131 GCF_042767895.1 Penaeus vannamei | reverse complement strand
GGGGGGGGGCTCGCAAGCACGAGCTTATTAACTTGGAGGCAAGACAAGTCATTCCAAGGTTGGTTTACCATTAACAGAAAATAAATACCTACACAAACACTAGCACTTTCATTATACATTATATCGCTTTCAACGCAACAGCTAAAATGTAATATAAAACAACAGCAATAGCAGCAGCAACAACAACAGCACCAACAATAACAACAATACCATCAACAACAACAACAACCATGCAGATAAACTGGCACGGGAAACAAGGACTAATATTCCAAAATCCGGCCGCCAATTCCGCGCGCAGAAACAGGTGCACACTTCATCCATCTCCCGCCATTTCCTCGACTGAATGCCGGCTTTGATCACGAACGACCCCGCGAACAGGTCTAAAACGCACACCTGTTCGCCGTTCCCTTGAGGACGTTTTTCCCGTTGTGGGGGGACGGGAGAGAGGGAGAGAGGGAGAAGGAGAGGGAGGGGGAAGGAGAGAGAGAGAGAGAGAGAGAGAGAGAGAAAGAGAGACAGACAGACAAACAGAAAACGTGTAAAAAAAAGAAAACATGAAACGAGAGAGAGAGAGAGAGAGAGAGAGAGAGAGAGAGAGAGAGAGAGAGAGAGAGAGAGAGAGAGAGAGAGACAGACAGACAGACAGACAGACAGAGAACGTGTAAAAAAATTAAAAAATGAAACGAGGCAAGGATTATAGACACCAAAACTGATAATAAGAAAGACCTGCTTGTTGCTCGGAGTCAGGGCACCGGTGGGAGAGACGAAATAGAGAGAAAAAAAACATATTATTAAGAAAAAAATCAGAATGCCTCTAGAGCTGCCAATCTTCCCTCTCTCTATTTTGGTTCGAGTGCCTCACGTGTCCATCATTTTGTCTTTATTCTGCTTTGGCTTGTCTCTCTGACAATAACACAGAGCACAACGTAGCTTATTCCCTACACAGTGTCTTCTCATTAATTAAATATTGATTGTGCCGATCATTTTCATGGAAATGGGGAATCCCACATGGACAGAAGGATAACATTTGGGAAATAATAAAAAATAGATGGTAACACGGGAAGAGATGAAAGAAAAAAAATAGAAGAGAAAGAGAACAAAGCAAGTGAAAGACAAACTCGGAAATTGGAAGCGATGGAATGGGATAAGAAGGGGGACTGAGACCTAGCTAACGTCTCTCTCATGAACACACACATGCACACGCGCACGCACACGGAGACACACACACACACACACACACACACACACACACACAACCACACACACACACACACACAACCACACACACACACACAACCACACACACACACACACACAACACCCCCCCCCCCACAACCCCCCCCCACACACACACACACGCACGCAAAATCACTCACCCACTAAATCTTCTGCCCCTTATCCCCTTGCCAAGCTCTCACGCGGTCTGCCATGGTAATTTGCCAAGAAGCGACGGATCACCTTGGCTCCCTTGCCTGAACGACCATTTTCCCAGATGAGAAATGGCCCAAAGAGGCAAAAAACAATAACACAATACCAATCACTCGACAACGTGAAAGTAATATAACCCTTTTTCCACCCTAGTGGCACACTCCTCCCTTCGCTAAAGGATATACGAGTAAAAAAAAAAAAAAAAAGGGTTAGGGTTCTCAATGAGATCGCATCCCCTCCACCCCTCTCCCCCCTCCACCCCTCTCCCTACTCCCCTCTCCTCCCCTGCACCCCTCTCCCCCCTCCACCCCTCTTCCCCCTCTCCCCCCTCCACCCCTCTTCCCCCTCTCCCCCTCCACCCCTCTCCCCCCCCCCCTCTCCCCCTACTCCCCTCCCCCTCCACCCTTCTCCCTACTCCCCTCTCCCTCCACCCCTCTCCCCCTCCACCCTCTCCCCCGTCCACCCCTCTCCCCCTCCACCCCTCTCCCCCCGTCCACCCCTCCCCCCCCACGACCGATTACGCAACCCAGAGCTCCTCGAGAGAGACGCCGAACACTCAAAATAAAAGTGTCATTTGCATAAACCAGAACACCCTTGCAAAGACGACGCCACTGCCCCGTCCCCTTATCCCTAGGCGTTGCCCTCCTCCTGAATTCTTCTTATTTTTCTTCTTCTCTTCTCTTTTTCTTATTATTGTTCTTCTCTTCCTGAATTCATCTTATTTTTCTTCTTCTCTTCTCCTGAATTATTCTTAATTTTTCTTCTTCTCTTCTCTTTCTCTTCTTATTTTTCTTCTCTTCCTGAATTCATGTTCTTATTTTTCTTCTTCTCTTCTCCTGAATTCATCTTATTTTTCTTCTTCTCTTCTCCTGAATTCATCTTATTTTTCTTCTTCTCTTCTCCTGAATTCATCTTATTTTTCTTCTTCTCTTCTCCTGAATTCATCTTATTTTTCTTCTTCTCTTCTCTTTCTCTTATTTTTCTTCTCTTCTCTTTCTCTTATTTTTCTTCTCTTCTCTTTCTCTTATTATTTTTCTTCTCTTCTCTGTCTCTTCTTATTTTTCTTCTCTTCTCTTTCTCTTCTTATTTTTCTTCTTCTCTTCTCCTGAATTCATCTTATTTTTCTTCTCTTCTCTTCCTCTTTCTTATTTTTCTTCTCTTCTCTATCTCTTCTTATTTTTCTTTTCTTCTCTTTCTCTTCTTATTTTTCTTCTCTTTTCTTTCTCTTCTTATTTTTCTTCTCTTCTCTTTCTCTTCTTATTTTTCTTCTCTTCTCTTTCTCTTCTTATTTTTCTTCTCTTCTCTTTCTCTTCTTATTTTTCTTCTCTTCTCTTTCTCTTCTTATTTTTCTTCTCTTCTCTTTCTCTTATTATTTTTCTTCTCTTCTCTTTCTCTTCTTATTTTTCTTCTCTTCCTGAATTCTTCTTATTTTTCTTCTCTTCCTGAATTCTTCTTATTTTTCTTCTCTTCTCTTTCTCATCTGATTTTTCTTCTCTTCTCTTTCTCTCCTTACTCCTCCTTCCTTTTATTTCTCGTTCTCCGATCTCTCCCCCTCCCTTCGGTTCCTTTTAAGGAAACGCTCGACTCGTCTCTGAACACTTTTCAAAGTCATCGAGGAATAGCACACATCAAGTGCGTCAGGACTAAACGCACCAATGGAATTTCAACCTTATGACCCTTAGTAATATTTTGGGGGGATATAACATACTACAGGGAAAATTTACCTAATTAATATTTTGGGGGAATAGAACATACTACAGGGAAAATTTACCTAATTAATATTTTGGGGGGATAGAACATACTACAGGGAAAATTTACCTAATTAATATTTTGGGGGATATAACATACTACAGGGAAAATTTACCTTAGTAATATGTTTACGGGGATAGAACATACTACTTGGAAAATTTACCTAATTAATATTTTGGGGGGATAGAACATACTACAGGGAAAATTTACCTAATTAATATTTTGGGGGGATATATCATACCACAGGGAAAATTTACCTAATTAATATTTTGGGAGGATAGAACAAACCACAGGGAAAATTTACTTAATTAATATTTTGGGGAAGATTTAGCTTTGAAGATGGGAGTATTCAACACATTGGGATAAATCTCGTGACAGATCCCGTGTTTTATTCGATTCAATACACTGCGACCTTTTAATTTTTAACATTCGAGTGTTTGATGCATGTTTTACATTCCTCTCCCTCTCCCTCTCCTTTGGTTTCATTCATTCATTCTCTCTCTCTCTCTCTCTCTCTCTCTCTCTCTCTCTCTCTCTCTCTCTCTCCTCTCTCTCTCTCTCTCTCTCTCTCTCTCTCTCTCTCTCTCTCTCTCCCTCTCTCTCTCGCATAACAAAAACAATAATAACGACATCAATATCAATGATAATGATCATAACAATAATAATAATAATAATAATAATAATAACAATAATATTAATAACAATAATAATAATAATAATAATCGTAATAGTAAGAGTAGTAATAACAGCAACAAAAATACAATAAAAATAATAACAGCAATAATAATAATAGTAATAGTAATACTAATACTAATAGTAATGGTAATGGTAGTGGTAGTAACAATAATAATAATAATAATAATAATAATAATAATAATAATAATAATAACAACAATAACAATAACGATAACGATAACGATATTAATATCAATAAAATTAATACTAATAACAATAATAACAATAGCAATAACAACAACAAAACAGCAATAATAATAATAATAATAACAATAATAAACCAATAATAATGCTAATAATAAAATAATAATAATAACTGATACAACTCTAATAATGATAATAATCATAATAATACTACTACCTCTAATATAGCATTGCTAACAAATATAATAATAGATGTAGCCGTGATAATAATAATAATAATCAGAATAACAACAGTAATAATAATAACAAAAATAATAATGATGACCATAACTTCTTTCATTGTGATTATTATCATTATAATCATTTTCATCATTATTCTTAGCAGCAACTGCATTACCATTATTATTTTGTCACGATAATTATCATACCAATTTTATCACTATTTTATCACCATAATTATCATTACCAAATCTATCACTATTTTGTCACGATAATTATCATTATCAATTTTATCACTATCATTTTATCAGCACAATTATCATTACCAAATTTATCATTATTATTTTGTCACCAGAATTATCATTATCAATTTTGTCATCAGTATTATCACCATAATCATCGTTACCAATTTTATCACTATTTTGTCACCATAATTATCATTACCATTTCATAATTATTATTTTAACACCATAATTATCATTACCAATTTTGACTACAACAGCGATAACAGCAAAAACAACCATATCATCAATAACAATAGTAATCAATAATGATAATGATAATAACGATAACGATAATGAAAATGATAATAGTAATAGTAACAATAACAATAACAATAACAATAACAATAATAATAATAATAATAATAATAATAATAATAATAATAATAATATCAAATCACTAATAATGGTAATAATAACAACAACAACAACAATGATAATAGTAATAATAGTAATAATAATAATAATAATATCAAATTACTAATAATGGTAATAATAACAATAATAATAATAATAACAACAATAATAATGATGATAATAATAACAACAATAACAACATTAATAATAATGAAGAAAACAACACCAACAAAAAAAAATAATAACGAAGTACATTTCAGTAATTAGTGAAAGATATTCTCTTAATCATCTTTTTCTTCTCCAAACCCATCTTTCTCTCTATTACCACCACCATCTTCATTCCAACGATACTATTGCATCGTCAACATCGAAGTTCACTGCAAGAACTAACTCAAAGTAACAATGAAATCACAAAATCCAAAATGATACCAATAATAAAATTTAAAAACATAAGGAGATTGACTACGGAATCGTTCCATGTCCCTGTAAGTTGATAAAGACCACGTGAAAGTATCTTTTAATGAGGAAATTCGCCCCTATTGAAATCTGGGTCATATGAATTCCCACAATTTTATCATTACTTCCCAGACATAAGAAATCCCACAATCTCAAGAAGCGTCCGTGTAAAAAAAAGCTATTGTTATTATTGACACGTTTCATATTAAAAATACTCTAAATCGCATTTTATTTATTCATTCATTCCTACTCGGCTTGCGGTTATCAATATTATAATCTTTCATTTATTCATTCATTCTCGCTCGGTTCGTTATCATCCCCTTTAACCTGTCACTCGTGTGCAGAAACAAACATCTTACCATTGCAAGTTCCTCTCCGGGCATTCTTGCTATGCAGTCTATAGTCACCTACGAACCACCACCCCCTGATGTTAACCCTGGGGCTCTCGGCTCACCATTATCACTATTAATCGGCATCTGAATCCACTTCCATATTCTAAGGACTTCCGGTTACTTCCAAGATTTGTAAACTTTCTCCGCCGAGCTGTCAACACAAGATCGGCCAGCTACTCTCGACGTATCAGGACGCCGCTTCACTTAAGATGTTAAAAGTCCGAAGACACAGCCGTAAGAATCTTTAAAATCCGATCCACAGCTTCTTCGGCATGGCTAAGTTTATTTGCTTGCACAGACTTCGCATTTCGACTTCCAGCGCCGCCCTTACTGCGACCATCATCGGTGCAAGGATCAGCAGTCATCGCCCAACACTCCCTCCCCATGCGTGAGGATGCAAAAAAGCGACACAAGTTATTCCACCATCATCTTCATCTTCCGAAACTTTTACTCCTTTCCGGCCAACATATCTTCGATTTTCACAATCTAATCATTGCGGTTTAAAACTCGCTGGTGTTGCTGGCATGCCTTATCATCTATTTGCAACACGAAATTCGCAAAATCAGATTATTATCAGGATGCAACATCGACGAACCTTCGCACCGTAATAAAAACTCAAATGTTCTCAAACACCTCTTTAACCGAAGTCCTGCACTTCAAGTTTCTGAGGAGACTGTAATTCGCGCCAAGGAAGGCCATTGCCATCATATTTTTCTTTCTGAATCATCATTATAAGCCGACGATGCACTAAGACCAGCAACACCATGGACGCGAGCGGCAACGCGAGAGGACACCACACAGCACCTCTCCTTCCCTCAGCTAGACACCGAATGAAGCTCAGCGAGAACCAGCACCGACTTACCCCCCGTCTTCCCTGCGGTTGCCAACAATCACATTATCTGTATCACTTGCCTGAACCTGCACCAAAGAACGGGGAACTACCTTTCTTTCTTGGGCTATTACGCTCCTTTATCGATTCTG
The DNA here is from genome assembly GCF_042767895.1 of Penaeus vannamei. Lineage (NCBI taxonomy): Eukaryota > Metazoa > Arthropoda > Malacostraca > Decapoda > Penaeidae > Penaeus > Penaeus vannamei. The sequence goes on along the minus strand of NC_091559.1, from coordinate 43,284,389 downwards.
CTTTTGCGATCTGCATAACCACGAGTAAAGATTATCCAAATAGAGCTTACAGAACAGAATGAAAGCATTATTCGATATACGTGGTTAGAGCAGGGAACAATTCATCCATCTACAGAGACAGGAAATAAACGTAGATTAAGGCCATTTATTATAAGAGTGAGTGCTACAAGGCAGCTCGGCAAGAGGAGGGCTCGGCAGAAACAGAGGAAGGGCTGCCCTCCCCCGCGAGTGAGGCACCGAGGCGAGGCAAGAGGCAGCCAGACGGCTCCTTCAAGCTACCTGCAAATGTTCGACGCAACATTCAAGCCAATACCGTATTGCCGGAATGCCTGGCTTCAACTCTCAGCCCGCGGGAGTCGAGGCTTCGAGCGAAAGCACCTGTCCAAGAGAGCGACGGCGTGGTGGAAAAGGGAGGGGGAAAGATTAAAGGAAGAGCAGCGGCGTGACTAATCTAAAACGCTGGCCCGGGCGGCGAGGAAAGGCCCCGGTTGTCCTGCTCGCTATAACTAACGCGGGCCATGGAGGGAGGCGGGTGGGAGGGGGTCCTGAAAGGGAGGGGGGGGAGGGACGAGGGAGAGGCGGAGGGAGGTTGAGGGGGAGATGAAAAGGAAGAGGGGAAGAGCGGAGAAGCCAAGGGGGGCTGAGAGGACAAGGGCGGGCAAATAACGCCGAGTGCGAAGGGGCAGGGTCTGGAGGAGCAGAATGATGCCCTGGATGAGTGAGTGAGTTGAGTGCTAGGGCTCCCGAGTCACATTCCA
>NC_091559.1:43273631-43278631 GCF_042767895.1 Penaeus vannamei | reverse complement strand
AATAAAAATAAAACAGATTCGGAATGAAAGGCGCATTAACAGTTGCAAAGTAGGGCGGGGTGGGGGTGGGGGGGGGTGTAACGTAGGCCTATTGAAATGAAGCCGTGATCAACTTTGGAAAACTTTGTGTTTACTTGTCCTCCCTTTTCTTTCCTCTCCTTCCTTTCTTACTTTCTTTCTCTTGTTTTCTTTCTTTACTTCTTCCTTCCTTCCCTCTCTCGTTGAGAGAGAGAGAGAGAGAGAGAGAGAGAGAGAGAGAGAGAGAGAGAGAGAGAGAGAGAGAGAGAGAGAGAGAGAGAGAGAGAGAATGAAACCATAGTGAATACAAATACACCAAAAGACCCATAAATCAGCATTGAAAAAGACCCCCCCCCCCTTCTGCCCCTAACTCATCGTTGTCAAGAGCAAATCACTTAACTACCTTACGAGTAAACTACCACACACCCTAGCCCCGCCCCATCCCCTCCCAGCAGCAGATACAAGCACACGCCCATCTCCCCTCCCCCTCCCCCTGTGCCCATCCGACTCAATCCCTCCCCCACCCTCTCTCCCTCCCCACCCCTACCACCACCCTCTCTCACCTCCCCCACCCACCCTCTCTCCCCTCCCCACCCCCACCCACTCTTCCTCCCCACCCCCCACCCTCTCTTCCCTCCCCTCCCCACCACACTCTTCCTCCCCTCCCCCACCCTCTCTTCCTCCCCACCCCTCCCCAACCCTCTCTCCCAACTCCACCCCCACCCACCCCCCACCCCCACCCACCCACAAACTACCCCCTACCCCCTCCCTCACCCTTCCCCCACGACAGCCTGCCACACCAACCCAAATTAACCACCGCACCTTTTAACCACCGAATTCGCTCCCCTCGCACCGCCCGACCTGCGCCTCGCCAACCACGATGTCACAGGAGGAGAGAGAGTGTGGTCCGGCGCCATATTCTCCCCTCCCCCTGCGCCGAAATCACCCGCTGAATGGCGATAACTCCAGATATGATCTTTAATTACTTTTCCACCGGGGCAGTCTGCGCGAGGAAAGGAGGGAGAGAAGGAGAGAGTGAGAGAGGAGGAGAAAGGGAGAGAGGGAGGAAGAGGGGGAGAGGGAGAGAGGGAGGAAGAGGAGAGGGAGAGGGAGGGCGTGAGGAGAAGAGAGGGAGAGGGAGGGAGTGAGGAGGAGAGAGGGAAAGAGGAGAAGAGAGAGAAAGAAGGAGGAGAAGAGAGAGAAAGAAGGAGGAGGAGAGAGGGAAAGAAGGAGGAGGAGAGAGGGAAAGAGGAGGAGGAGGAGAGAGAGGGAGGAAGGGAGGAAGAGGAGAGATAAAGGGGGAGAAGAGGAGAGAGATAAAGGGGGAGAGGAAGACGAAAGAGATAAAGGGGAGAGGAAGAAGAGAGAGATAGGGGAAGAGAGAGAGAGAGAAAGGGGAAGAAGAGAGAGAGAAAGGGGAGAGAAGAGAGAGAGAAGAGGGAAGAAGAGGAGAGAAATGGGAAGAAGAGGAGAGAAAGGTCCAGGAAGAGAGAGAGGAAGGTCGAGGAGGAAGAGGAAGAGAGAAGCGAGGCAAGAAGAGATAGACGAGAATAAGCAGGCGCGAAAAGAGAGAAGAAGAAAAAAAAAAACACCACTCAAAAAAATATCCGAATAAATCAATATTAAAAAAAAAACGCAAAAATTAATCGAAGCCAGACATAACCCTCCTCCCCCACCACCCCCACCCCACCCCTACCACCAACCACCACCCCCACCACCACCACCCCCACCACCAACCACCACCCCCACCACCAACCACCACCCCCACCGCCACCCCCACCCCCACCCCCACCCCCACCAACCAACCAACCAACCACCACCACCACCACCCACCACCCACCAACCCCCACCACCAACCACCACCCCCACCACCACCCACCAACCCCCACCACCAACCACCACCCCCACCACCAACCACCACCCCCCCCACCACCCACCACCCCCACCACCACCAACCAACCAACCACCACCACCACCAACCACCCACCCAAGCCACAGCAGGCGACAATAAGGGGGAAACCCACCCAAACCAAGCCACAGCAGGCGACAATAAGGGGGAAAGCGGTGCTGCGCCAGATCCCGCTAACCAGCCGCACACGACCCTCGCGATTCAACAAATAAAAGAGAAGAACCTCGAACTAAACCGCCCGTCAAGCAGTCAACACGAAAGGCGCCCAACAAACAATTCTCCCAGATACAACAAAGAAAGAAAAATAATATCAATAAAAAAATATGAATAGATAGATAGATTGGGCGCGAGCGAGAGGGAGAGGGAGGGAGGGAGGGAGGGAGGGAGGGAGAGGGAGGGAGGGGGAGGGGAGGAGGGAGGGAGGGAGAGGAGGAGAGGGAGAGAGAGAGAGAGGGAGAGAGGAGAGAGAGAGAGAGAGAGAGAGAGAGAGAGAGAGAGAGAGAGAGAGAGAGAGAGAGAGAGAGAGAGAGAGAGGATATAATAGAGATAAGTATTGACAGATATCGATTATACTAATATACAAACCGATACATATCAATAGAAAGATGACACATACAAAGAGATAGACAGACAGACAGACAAGACAGACGAAGACAGACAAGAGAGAATCTGACAGATACCCAATGCGACAGCCAGGCAGACAGACAGACAAAACATCCACACCTCACCAACACGAGGACCTCCAACCTGGCTTAAGTGACTCCGCCCTAAGGTTCCTTTGTCTTTGGGAAATCGTGAGTTATCGAGCTCGAGTGAAGGCTGGGTTGGATAAGCCTGTTAATGACCCATTAAGGTGAAGGTTGGGCGCAATTAAGCTGTATGAGGGCGGCTTAGAATCAGATTACTATAATTTGATTCGGCTTACCCGTGTCAGGGCAGGTTTTGGCTGGTGACGTCACAGCAGGCATACGGGAGGAGGTGGGAGAAGAGGAAAGAGGAGAGAAAAGAAAGGAGGGTGAGGAGAGGGAGAAGAGAGAGAAAGAAGAAGAGGGACCGAGGTGGGTGATAAAAGGGAGAAGAGAGAGAAAGAAGGAGAGGGACCGAGGTGGGTGATAAAAGGGAGAAGAAAGAGGGAGAAGAGGAGTGTGATGAAAGGGAGAGAAGAGAAAAATGGAGCAAGAAGAGTTGAAAGAGGAGGAGAACGAGGGAGAAGACGAAAGAGACGAGGGGAAAGAGGAAGAAGAGGAGGAGGGAGTGTTATGAAAAGAAGGAGAAAAAGGAGAGGACGTGGAAATATCAGAAGAAGAAGAAGAGGGGGAGGAGGTGGGAATATTAGAAGAATAAAAAGAGGCACGAGGAAGTTGCGGTGAAATCAATAGCGATATAATTTTCCAATTCAATAACCTCCGCTCTCCCTCTCCATCTCCCTCTCTCCCACTCCCTCTCCCTCTCCTTCACTCCCTCTCCCTCTCCTTCACTCCCTCTCCCTCTCCTTCACTCCCTCTCCCTCTCCTTCACTCCCTCTCCCTCTCCCTCTCCTTCACTCCCTCTCCCTCTCCTTCACTCCCTCTCCCTCACCCCCTCTCACTCCTTCACTCCCTCACCTCTCCTTCACTCCCTCTCCCTCTCCTTCACTCCCTCTCCCTCTCCCCTTCACTCCCTCTCCCTCTCCTTCACTCCCTCTCCCTCTCCTTCACTCCCTCTCCCTCTCCCTTCACTCCCCTCTCCCTCTCCTTCACTCCCTCTCCCTCTCCTTCACTCCCACTCCTACTCCTTCACTCCCACTCCCTCTTCACCTTCACTCCCACTCCCACTCCTTCACTCCCACTCCCTCTCCCTTCCTCTCTCCCTCTCCCACTCCTTCACTCCATCCCCCTCTCTCCTTCACTCCCTCTCCCTCTCCTTCACTCCCTCTCCCTCTCTCCTCTCCTTCACTCCCTCTCCCTCTCCCTCACCTTCACTCCCTCTCCCTCACCTTCACTCCCACTCCCTCTCCTTCACTCCCTCTCCCACTCCTACTCCCACTCCTTCACTCCCACCCTACCCCCCCTCCAAAAAAAAAAGCACATTTAGCAATTACTTACCCGATCCGTGCTTGAGGTAGTATTCTTCTTGCTCCCCAAAGCAAAATACAAGTTTTCCTCCGATTTAAAACCACAACACAGGCGGCTGAAGCAATAACAAAATCACCATCGCGAGATATATATATATACTTTCAAACCAACTTGTTACATCATCTTCTCAATAAATTCGCATAACACTATCCATTCACACACAATATATATATATAAAAAACGAGATCTTTTAAAGGAATGCACAGCCCAAATGCACTTTAAAATCAACAGCGTAAAATAGGCAACGTCTCTCTCTCCTGCTTCTTCCCCCGTTGCATCATCGCCTTTAAAAATACAACAAAAAAATATACAAAAATAAAACAAGAAGGAAGAAGCGAAGGGCTTTGGCGTTTGTACAAGGCTTTGCAGATCACTCTTCACTCCCCGCACTCCCCGTCAACCACCGTCAGCGTCAACACACAACTAAATTCAGCGACTAGAGGATACAGCAGACCCCCTCCCCCTTCCCCCCACCAACCTCCTCTCTCCCCCCACCAACCTCCTCTCATCCCCCGCCCCTCCTTCTCCCCTTCCCTATCCCCATTCATCCCTCCCTCCCCCCTACCCGTCACCCTCCCCCTATCCGTATCGCTTCCCCCATACCCTCGACCCCTTACCTCCTTTACTTCCCTCCCCTAACTCCACACTTCCCTACACCACTCCCCCTCCGAGCTGCCCCACCCCCACCCCGACACAAAAAAAAAAGGAAAACAAACAAACAAGCGGTCCGCAAACGAGCAAACTGCACCTTCCTAGCCCCTATCCCCTTCCCCGAGAGAGGAAAACAACCAAACGACAACACTTAAGAGGGTACTCGAATACCGCACCCCGTCTTGATGGCCCGACCGACGAGGCCGATACTGTCTGAGGCACGTGGAGGAGGGGGGGGGGAGGTGGGGAAGGGAGGGAAAGGGGGAAGGGGAGAGCTAGAGAGGGAGAGAGGGGAGGGGAGAGGAAGG
>NC_091559.1:43266131-43268631 GCF_042767895.1 Penaeus vannamei | reverse complement strand
CAGCGATTATGGTCGATGTTGTCTTTTTTTTTCTGAAGAGTTTATTCAGTTATTTCTCCTTTATATTATGTCTAAGCCCCTCATATATCTTTTTCTCGTTCTTTTTATTCTCTCTCTCTATTTCTTTCTCAAATCGCCATCCTCCTATTTTGTTTAAGCCCCGGATATCTCTTTTCTCGTTCTTTTTTTTTCTCTCTCTCTCTCTTTCTTTCTCAAATCGTCATCCTCCTATTTTGTCTAAGCCCTTGATATCTCTTTTCTCGTTTTTTTTCTTTCTCTCTCTTTCTTTCTCAAATCGTCATCCTCCTATTTTGTTTAAGCCCTTGATATCTCTTTTCTCGTTCTTTTTTTTTTTCTCTCTCTCTCTCTTTCTTTCTCAAATTGTCATCCTTCTTTTTTGTTTAAGCCCTTGATATCAATCTCTGTTCTCGTTTTTTTTTTTTTTTCTCTCTCTCTCTCTCTCTTTCTTTCTCAAATCGTCATCCTCCTATTTTGTCTAAGCCCTTCATATGTCTTTTCTCATTCATTTTTTTCTCTCTCCCCTCTCTTTCTTTCTCAAATCGTCATCCTCCTATTTTGTTTGCCATTATCTCTCTGTTCTTGTTTTTCTCTCTCTCTCTCTCTCTCTCTCTCTCTCTCTCTCTCTCTCTCTCTCTCTCTCTCTCTCTCTCTCTCTCTTTCTTTCTCAAATCGTCGTCCTCCTATTTTGTTTAAGCCCTTGATATCTCTTTTCTCGTTTTTTTTTTTCTCTCTTTCTTTCTCAAATCGTGATCCTTCTTTTTTCTGAGCGTGCCTTTCATCTCCTTGTATGGGAAAAAAGGACAAAGATGTATCGTATCTTCTCCGTTTTATCTCGCTACTTGTCCCTCTTCCTCCTTGTATGGTCTTTCATTCTTCATCCCCCCCCCCCCATCCTTTCTTTCTTCACCCTTCTCCCTTTTTCTCTTCACATTCCCCTGCTCTCTTCATTCCTTTCTTCCTCTGCTCTGATCGATCATAGCCATTATTATCGTTATCATTAGTACTATCACTAGTTATTATTACTGTTGTTTTATTGGTCTTATTGTTGTTAGTATTGTCAGCTGTTGTTATATTTCTTATCATTACTTTTATTACTATTATCATTATCATTGCTGTTATTATTATCATTATCATATCATCATTGTAGTTGTTGTTTCATCATTATCATCGTCATCATTATTATCATCATCAGTCATAAATCAGCATCAGCTTCTGCATCAATATCACTCTTTTTTGTTATTGTTTTTGTTATTGTTACTATCATGATTATCAATATCAATATTATCATTATGATTATCATTACCATTATCACCATTATCAATATCATGATTATCATTACCATTATCAATATTATCATTACGATCATCATTACCATTATCATTACCATTATTATCATTATATCATCACCATTATCATCATTACTCTCATTGTTATCATTATCATTATCAATATTGTTATCATCATCCTTATTAATATTGTTACTATCATTATTACCGTTTTTATCATTTCTATAATTATTGTCATCATCATCATCATCGTCTATACCTTCTCCTCTCAACGGGGCTCGTTTCCTCTCTAAATATCTCCTCTTCCCTTCCTCGTTCTTTTATCTTCTCTTCCCCTCTCATTCTCTTGTCTCTCTGCGTCTCCATCCGTACACCCCTTCTCCCTCCTATTCTCCTCCAATATCTATATGTTTTATATTTTCTCTTTCTCTTCGTCTCACTTCTAGTTATTTCCTAGAATACATCCATACATGTGTGTGTGTGTGTGTGTGTGTGTGTGTGTGTGTGTGTGTGTGTGTGTGTGTGTGTGTGTGTGTGTGTGTGTGTGTGTGTGTACATGATACATACATACATAATGCATACATACAGACACTAGAGAGAGAGAGAGAGAGAGAGAGAGAGAGAGAGAGAGAGAGAGAGAGAGAGACAGACAGACAGACAGACAGACAGACAGACAGAGAGAGAGAGAAACTCCAGGTCGTCGCCCGCCCAATATGTATGCAAACCTGGGAGAGAGAGAGAGAGAGAGAGAGAGAGAGAGAGAGAGAGAGAGAGAGAGAGAGAGAGAGAGAGAGAGAGAGAGAGAGAGAGAGAGAGAGAGAAAGAGAAAGAGAAAGAGAGAAAGAAAGAGAGAGAGAGAGAGAGAGAGAGAGAGAGAGAAACTCCAGGTCGTCGCCCGCCCAATATGTATGCAAACCTGCCTATAATACGCAGGCGAAATCCATGTTTACGCAAAAGCACGTGACAGTCGCTGAATAGGTGTGCAGACATCCCAGACATCGGCAATGCTCCCGACACAAACAAAATATATCACCCAGAAGAAGAAGAAAAATAAGACCAAAAAAAAATACCACATATGAAATCGACAAATGCACTTTACATACCGATCAATAACAATAATGTGTGTGTGTGTGAATGTGTGTGTGTGTGTGTGTGTGTGTGTGTGTGTGTGTGTGTGTGTGTGTGTGTGTGTG
>NC_091559.1:43258631-43261131 GCF_042767895.1 Penaeus vannamei | reverse complement strand
AATATCTCTTCGACTCCATTCGCGAAGGAGGTAAAGTAGCACCATCGCGTCCCTCGGTAGGCTCTGCGGCGGGGCGAGAGGAGGACCGCTTGAGAGAGTCTGTTGAGTGTGAGCGTGTGAGAGGGAGAGAGGGAGGGGAGAGAGGGAGGAGAGGGAAAGAGAGAGAGAGAGAGAGAGAGAGAGAGAGAGAGAGAGAGAGAGAGAGAGAGAGAGAGAGAGAGAGGGAGGGAGGGAGGGAGGGGAGTGGTGTGTGTGTGTGTGTGTGTGTGTGTGTGTGTGTTTGTGTGTGTGTGTGTGTGTGTGTGTGCGTGTGTGTGTGCGTGTGCGTGTGTGTGCGTGTGTGTGTGTGAGGAGGGAGGGAGAGGGAGAGAGAGAGAGAGAGAGAGAGAGAGAGAGAGAGAGAGAGAGAGAGAGAGAGAGAGAGAGAGAGAGAGAGAGAGAGAGAGAGAGAGAGAGAGAGAGAGAGAGAGAGAGAATGTGCAAAAGGGTGTGTGGGTGTGTAAGTGTGAGTGTGAGCGTGTGTAGTCTTTCAGTCTTCTGTATTAGCATGATCATCATTTCTATTCTTCTCTGCCCGTTTTTCTTCTTATCCTCACGTCATCTCTCCTTCTCCTCCTCATCTTCTACTTCTTCCTTTCCATACCCCCTCCCCCTCTTATCCCCCCGTCTGTTTCCTCTTCCCCTTCTTCGACCTCCTATCCTCCTTTCCGTCCCTTCTCCTACCTCCCTTCTTATCCCTTCCTCCCTTCCCATTCTCCTCATCTCTCTTTTCCTCTCCTCTCCTCTCCTCCCCTTCTCTTCCTATTCTCCCTCCTCCCACCTCCCTTCTCATTCTCCTCCCATTCTCCTTTTCCCCCTTCTGCCCTTCCCCCCTTCTCCACCTCTCCTTCTTCTCTTCTTCTCCCATTCTCATTTCTTCCTTCTCCCCTTCTGCCCCTCTCCCTTCCCCTCCCTTCTCCTCCTTGTCTCCTTCTCTCCTTCCCCCCTTCTCCTCCTCTCCTCCTTCTCCCTTCCCCCTTCCCCCTTCCCCCTCCCCCTTCTCCCCTTCTCCCCTCTCCCCTTTCCCCTTCTCCCCTTCTCCCTTCTCCCCTTCTCCCTCTCCCTTCCCCCTTCTCCTCCTTCCCTCTCCCTTCCTCCTTCTCCTCCTTCCCTTCTGCCCTTCCCCCCTTCCCTCCCTTCTCTCCTTCTCCCTTCCCCCTTCTCCTCCTTCTCCTTCTCTCCCTTCCCCCTTCTCCCTTTCTCTCCTCCTTCTCCTCCCCCTTCTCCCCTTCCCCCTTCTCTCCTTCCCCTTCCCCCTTCTCTCCTTCTCCTCCTTCCCCCCTTCTCCTCCTCCCCCCTTCCTCCGTCTCCTCCCCCTTCCCCCCTTCTCCTCCTTCTCCCTCCCTCCTCCTCCTCTCCTCCCCTCCTCCCGGGCGGCGGCGGCGGCGGCGGCCCGAGAGAAGAGGCGACGGACGCCAAGCCCTCGCTCAAAATCCTCCAAGGCTCCTCCACATGCTCCTCGCACGCCACCTTATTGTGCAATGCCCTCTCCCCTCTCCCCTCTCCCTCACCCTCCCTGCTCTACCCTCCTCTCCCTTCCTTACCCTCTCCCTCACCCCGCCCCCTACCCTCCCTGCCCTACCCTCCTCTCCCTTTCTTGTCCTCTCCCCTCTCTCCCTCACCCCGCCCCCTAACCTCCCTGCCCTAACCTCCTCTCCCTCTCCCTTACCCTCTCCCTCCTCACCCTGCCCCCACCCTCCTTGCCCTTCCTTACCCCTCTCTCCCTCACCCCGCCCCCACCCTCCCTGCCCTACCCTCCTCTCCCTTCCTACCCTCTCCCCTCCCTCACCCTGGCCCCCACCCTCCCTATTCTAGCTTCACCCTCCTGCTCCCTTTCTTACCCCTAACCCTTCTACCCTTTTTTTTCTTCCTCTTGGTTCTCCCTTGGCTCTCTCTTCTTCTATCCTCTAGCCCTTTTCTTTCATCTGTTTCTCCCTTCTCGTCTCCTTTCTTCTCCTTCCTTTCCTTTCCTTTGCCCCTTCCCTTCCCTCCTTCCCTTTTTCCCCTTTTCTTTCCCCACGCTCTCCTTCCTCCTAACCCCCTTCCCTTCTTTTTCCTTCGTTCTCCCTCCTTTCCCCTTTTCACCCTCTTTTCCCACTACCCCTTCCTCTCCTTCCCTTCCCCTCTTCATTTCCCCTCGCTCTCCTTCCCCTCCCTCTCCCGACGCCAACATCTCCCCTCCCCCCCACCCCCACTACCTCCTTCCTCGGGTTTCATGGAAGATGTTTTTGTCGTGGGAGTTCTTTTTTCTCTCTCTCTCTCTCTCTTGTTGATTCTCGTCGTTGTTTGTTACCGCCGGGAATGACGTCATACGCCGGACTCCACTACGACGGTGACTTCCCCCTCCCCCTTTCCCTCTCTCCTCTCCTTCCCCTCTCCCCTTCTCTGCTCTCTCCTTCTCCTCTTCCCTCTCTCTCCCCTCTCCCCCTTCTCTGCTCTTTCCTTCTCCTCTTCCCTCTCT
>NC_091559.1:43228631-43236131 GCF_042767895.1 Penaeus vannamei | reverse complement strand
GAAGGGAGGGAAGGGAGGGGAGAAAGGGGGAAAGGGGGAAGGAGGGGGAGGAGGGGGAAAGGGAGTGGGGGAAGGGAAGGGAAGGGAGAGGGAGGGAAAAGATGGAATGGAGGAAGGGGGAAGGGGAATGGGAAGAGGATGTGAAGGGGAGGAGGAGAAGGGAGGAGAGAGGAGAAAAGGGAGGACAGAGGGAAGAGAGGAGAGGCAAAGGAAAAGAAAAAGGGAGAGCAGGGAAGGAGGGAATAGGAGAGAGGGAAAGAGGGGAAATAAACATCCCTAGCGCACACATATACATTTTGTTATCGGTCCATTCACAAAAATAATATAGACCAATCAGGGGTTCCGCGCGAGTGTTCAGGGAAATAAATCTGCTTCATTTCAACCGCAGGCTTATCGAGGCGGCCATACGAACGATAGGGGGGGGGGGAGAGGGTGCATGTCTGTCTGTCTGTCTGTCTGTTAGTCTGTCTATCTGAGTATAACTAACTTTCTGTCTGTGTCTGTCTGTCTGTTTGTCTATCTGAGTATAACTAACTGTCTGTCTGTGTCTGTCTGTCTGTGTCTGTCTGCCAGTCTATTTGAGTGTGACTGTCTATCTGTCTGCCTGTATGACTGTCTGTCTGTCTGTCTGCCAAAATACCTGCCTGTGTGTGTGTGTGTGTGTGTGTGTGTGTGTGTGTGTGTGTGTGTGTGTGTGTGTGTGTGTGTGTGTGTGTGTGTGTGTGTGTGTGTGTGTGCGTGCGTGTGCATGTGCATGTGCGTGTGCGTGTGAGTGTGCGTGCGTGTGCGTGCGTGTGCGTGTGTGTGTAAAACGTTCAACAGCCTCCAGCAAAAGGAGACGTTTCCCCGTCGCCCCCTAACACACACACCCCCACCCATCCAACACCACCAAACCCCCGTAGCAGTTTACACACAACAACAAAAAAATCCACCCCTTCAACAACATAATAAATAAATAAATAAATAAATAAATAAACAAATAAATAAATAAATCCCGCCAACCGCCATACCAGGAATTTACACACTACCAAAAATCAACCTTTTTTCACCCCTTCAAAAAAACTCCAAAAAATAAATTATAAAAAAAAATAAATAAACAAACAGACTAATGATGCCCAATCGCCGTCAGTTGTCTCCCGTCTTGAAAGATGCCCCATGCCCTTGGCGATGCCCCTGGGTAGGCGGCCCATGAAATGATAGTTATGATAATAATGACCAAAATCATTGATGATAATGGGGTGATAAAAATTATGATAATTAACAAAATTGAAAATAATTTACAACAATACTATTTCCAACTATGATGATAATGAGAATTACGACGGTAATAAAAAGTAATAGAAACAAAAACAAAAACAACAATAATGATGATGATGGTAATAATAATAATAATAATAATAATAATAATAATAATAATAATAATAATGATAATGATGATGATGATGATGATGATGATGATGATGATGATGATAATAATAATAATAATAATAATAATAATAATAATAATAATAATAATAATAATAACAATAATGATAACAATAATAAGAAATAATCATAATAACAATAATAACTGTTATAACAACAACAATAACAACAACAAATGATAATGGTGATAATAATAATAATAATAATAATAATAATAATAATAATAACAATAATAATAACAATAATAATAATAATAATAATAATAATAATAATAATAATAATAATAATAATAATAATAATAATAACAATAATAATGATAATAATAACAACAACAACAACTCTTCAATAATGACAATGATACTAACAATCATCAACTAATTAACCCGTTAGCGAAGCCCTAAAAAGAAAACGTAAACCAAGTGACAACACAGATCAGTGACACGACCCCCACCCCCCCACCCCCCCGTCCTCCCACCTCCCCCAAGTCCCCGCTGTTTGGCGACAAGAGACTTTGGGAGGGGGTGGGGGGTGGGGGGGTCAGGAGGAACGTGAGGGGAGGAGAAGCTGTCATCTTGGGCGAGAAGAGGAGAAGGGAGGGGGAAGAGGAGGAGGATAAGAGGGAGAAGGGAGGAAGAGAGAATAAGGGTGGTGGAGAATAAGAGCGGAGAAGGGAGGAGGATAGTAATAAGGAGAAGAGAGGAGAGAAGAGCCAGGAGGACATGAAATAGCAGAAAGGGGGACGAGAAAGAGCAACTGGATGAGAGAGAGAGAGAGAGAGAGAGAGAGAGAGAGAGAGAGAGAGAGAGAGAGAGAGAGAGAGAGAGAGAGAGAGAGAGAGAGGGGGAGAGAGAGAGAGAGAGAGAGAGAGAGAGAGACAGACAGACAGACAGAGAGAGAGAGAGAGAGAGAGAGAGAGAGAAGGGGTGGGGGGGGGGGGGTCAAGGGCGTGGCGTGCGCATCGAGAAACGTTTTTGCCCATGATGTACGAGCGGGCGCCGTGGCAGGAAGAAGAATGGTGTGATTACCCCGCGTGTTGTACTGAGAGATTAATGCGCGCAGCTATTTGTTGCGGCTGCGCTGAGAGTCGATTTGCATGCGAATCAATTTCCACTGGCATCTGTCAACGTCCATCATTATCAACGAGCTGTTAAACTGCAGAAGTCTATTAAATCAAAACGCAAATAATATCTAACGTGGCCACGCGACTTGGCTACTGGACTATCTACGCACTTTTATTTTACTGGCAATTCAAACTGAGAAATAATAAGAATACGCTTCTTGATACCAATAAATCCACCATTTTGTCCCCCAAAAAAATCCCGAAATTAAAACTACCATTTTGTCCCCCCAAAAAATCCCGAAATTATAACTAACTGATCTATTCCAGTCCACGTTCCGCGTTCCATAGACACCAAACACCCAAATTCCTTAAAGCCAACCCCCTAAAAAAGAAAAAAACATAGGCCTACGCACCGCCAAGACAACTAAAAGTATCAAACGGACAATAAAAATGCCAATTAAAGAAAAAAAAGGAATCAGACAGACCGTATTGGACATAAAGACACCCAGACAGGAAAGATTCTCAAGGTGACGCACAAAAAAAGAATCAGACAGACCATTTGACATAAAGACACCCAGACAGATATGATTCATAAGCTGACGCAAAACAAAAAGGAATCAGACAGACCGAATTAGACATAAAGACACCCAGACAGATAAGATTCATAAGCTGACGCAAAAAAAAGGAATCAGACAGACCGAATTAGACATAAAGACACCCACACAGACAAGATTCTAAAGGTGACACACAAAAAAAAGGGAATCAGACAGACCATTAGACGTAAAGACACCCAGGCAGGAAAGATTCATAAGCTGACGCAAAAAAAAGGGAATCAGACAGACCATTGGACATAAAGATACCCAGACAAGATTCATAAGCTGACGCAAAAAAAGGGAATCAGACAGACCGTATTGGACATAAAGACACCCAGCCAGACAAGCAGACGAGGCTCTTAAGGTGACGCAACCCAGCACGAATCCCAAGCCCACGAGTAAAGCATTGTGTAAACACCACGTCGACGGATCGTGTATGTGTGTGTGGGGGGGGGTAATGGACGAGTCGTCAGTGTTATGCAAAAGGGAGTCGAGTTTCTCCGGTTTGAGACAGACGGAGGAGTAGGAGAGAGAGAGAGAGAGAGAGAGAGAGAGAGAGAGAGAGAGGGGAGGGGGAGGGAGAGAGAGAGAGAGAGAGAGAGAGAGAGAGGAAGGAGGAGGGAGGGAGGGAGGGAGGGAGGGAGAGAGAGAGAAAGGAAGGAAGAGAGAGAAGGAAGGGAGGAAGGAAGGAAGGAAGGAAGGAAGGAAGGAAGGAAAGAAGGAAGGAAGGAAGGAAGGAAGGAAGGAAGGGAGGGAGGAAGGAAAGAAGGGAGGGAGGGAGGTAGAGTGGAGAGTGTGCGTGTGCGTGTGCGTGTGCGTGTACTTATACTTGCGCGTACATCAATACATTACAGGGTAAACATTCCTACCTACACATACCCGCAAGCACAACCATCCACAAACTCCTTACTAAGATCAACAAACACGACCTATCCCTGAACGAATACCCGGACGGAGAAAAAAAGAAAATGAATAAATATAAATAGAAAAAAAAGTCAAGAATTACCCACTACGCTCGCCAAGTCAACGCCAGCAATCGCCACGAAGCGTCCTAACTTGCCTCATTGAAGAAGGGGAAAAAAATCTGGTAATCTCATCAAAGCCTTTGAGTTTGTCCTGCTGCTGCCGGGGGACGACGAAGGGAGGGGGGAGGGGGATAGGAGGGAGGGAGGGGGAGGGGGAGGGTGGAGGGTGGGGGAAGGAGAGGGATGGGAGGGAGGGAAAGAGGGAGGGGAGGGAGGGGAAAGAAGCGTAGGAGGGAAAAGGTAGGATCGGAAGAAGAGGGGACCGAAGAGGAGGAAAGGGGAGGGAAGGAGGATGGAAGCGTAGAAGAGAATGTAAGATCGTGAGAAAAAAACGAAGGGAGGAGGGAAGCGTAGGGAAGGAAGGTAGGATAAGGAGAAGAAGAAACGGAGAAGGAGAAGGAAGATAGAGAGGGAGGAGGGAGGGAGGGGGTGAGGGAAGGGTGTCCTAACGAGCACGAATTACCGACTCATTGAGAGGTGAGCAGCTGTCATCACCAATGCCGACGCTCACATGACAAGAGCTGACGGGGAGCCTGACTGGGGGCGCCTCCACGGACAGCCCACAGCAGGGAATCAAAATAGCAGCCCACCTTGTTTATCTGCGCCGATAAAATTCCCTTGTTTATAATGAGAATACTCACCTATGCCTTTTTATACGTAATGCAATTGGGTGTGACACCAGCCGAAGCTAAGAATATCTATAATGCCTCTGCTTTTGCTATACATAAATATCAGTCAGTCATTACATGTACCTACTTATTTGCATTTATATCAGTACATATCTATTCATCTATATCTCCATCTCTATCTATTATCTATCTATTTATCTACCTACCTACCTACCTCCTTACCTATCTATCTGTTTACACGTGTATTTGCTTTCCTATTTATTTGCTTCGGTACAACGTGTCTCTTCCATATACAAAATGAATACTCCCCCCCCCTCGGCCCCCTCACAAGCCCTGCCCATCACCAGCCCCTCCCCCCCACCACCACCACCCCCACCCCCCACTCACCTCTCGGCCTTCCCGCCACCCCCGGCCAAGGCAGAGCGGTCGCATGGCGCAGCGGAGGACAGGGGATGGAAGGCCGTGCTGGTCGAGAACGAAGCTTGAGAGAGGGAAAAGGGAGGGTGTGGGGGGAGGGGGAGGGGGAGGGGGAGGGGGAGGGGAGGGGGAGGGGGAGGTGGGGGGACGAGGCGGGACAGCCAGCGAACAATACCTGACCAGGTACCAACCCAGGGCCGCCCACCGCAACCGCTGGCCGAGCTAACCTTACCCTACGTAGCTGATACCGCCTCCACCGAACCAACCACCGCTCTGTGCTATAACTGCTGCTTCAGATGGCGCTGCTCCGACCACGTGACCCTCGAGTCCCAACCATTTCCCGACGACACTCCACTCCTCCGTTCCCCCCCAAAAAAAGGCCACAGTAATTAACGACCCGATAAAAAGTCCCTCAGATATGCATGCCTAGACTGACAATAGGCCTATATTTCTGAATATACATGAGACATAAATCACAAATGACTGCATCCTCCCGTTTCTACAAACAGTACACTACACTGCCCCATGTCTTAAAATAAGCTACCTACCGCCATCTATTGAGCCTCTCTGCCTTGACATGAAAGCGGCCCCCGACGACACCCGTCCCTCCCACCGTGGACTCCCCCTGGGTCTCCTCCTGGGACTCCTCCTGGGACTCCTCCTGGGACTCCTCCTGGGACTCCTCCTGGGACTCCTCCCGGGGACTCCTTCAGGGCCCTTTCATTCCTCTCAGACTTCAAACGTAAGCTGATTCGCCCTCATATGGGGGTGTTCTCTTCCTTCAGCCCGCCTTCCTCGTCCTCTTGTCCTTTTCATCTGCTGTTCGTTTCGTTTTCTCGTTTCTTGTTCCCCTATCTCTCGCTGTCTGTCTGTCTGTCTTGTTTGTCCTTCTGTCTGTCTGTCCTTCTGTTTGTCTGTTTGTCTGTCTGTCTGTGTCTTGTTTGTCCTTCTGTCTGTCTGTCTGCCTATCTATCTGTCTGTCTCTCTGTCCTTCTGTTTGTCTGTCTGTCTGTCTGTCTGTCTGTCTGTCTGTCTGTCTGTCTGTCTGTCTGTCTGTCTGTCTGTCTGTCTGTCTGTCTGTCTTGTCTGCCATGTCTGTTTGTCTGTGCCTGTCTGTCTGTCCTTCTGCCTGACTGTCTTGTCTGTTTGTCTGTCTGTGTCTGTTTGTCTGTCTGTCTTCTCTGTCAAAGTGTCTGTGTGTCTATCTTCTGGGTGTCTCTGTCTCTCCTTGCTTCCTTCCTTTATTGTTCTAAATACATCTCTTCGACGCTCGTTTTCCACCTTCTTGTCCTACCCCTTCCTCCCCCCCCCCCATAACCCAATCCTTTTCCTCATTTACCTCCTGAATCTCGCTCTCTCCCCTCTCCCCTCCCCCTTCCCATTATTATTTTTTACCCCTCCCCTTCCCTCCCTCCCTCCCTACTCTCTTCCCCCCTTCCCTCCCTACCCTCTTCCTCCCTCCCTAACCCTCCTTCCCTCCCTTCCCTCCCTCCCTCCCTCCCTACCCCTTCCCTCTCTCCCCTCCCTCCCTACCCCTTCCCTCCCTACTCTCTTCCCCTCCTCCCTACCCCCTTCCCTCCCTCCCTCCCTCTCCCCGTGAGGTTGGGGCCCAAGACGTGACCCAGGCTGACCTCTTCACCCCCACCCCCCACCCCTCCCCCTACTCCCCCGCGACTGGAATTCCTTCGCTCCTTTTGCTTTTGCGTTTAGAACTGAGAATGGCAAGCGAGTCGGTTTAGAGGAGTAAGTAATTATAAGTAAGTAATTATCACTTAAAAGTAATCATCACTTTAAATGAAATTACTAAAAAGTAATAATTACTTAAAAAAAGAAATTGCTTAAAAGTCATTATTACTTTAAAAGAAATTACTTAAAGGTAATTATTACTTTAATGGAAATTACTTAGAAGTAATTATTACTTTAGAGGAAATTACTTAAAGGTAATTATTACTTTATAGGAAATAACTTAAGTAATTATCACTATAAAGGAAATTATTGAAAAGTAACAGTTACTTTAAAGGAAATTATTTCAAAGTAATTATCACTTAAAGTAGTAAGTAATTATATTGTAAGTGCTGGCGGAGTCGGTTTAAATGCCGAAGACAAAATAAGAGCTTTCGAACGCTCGTACTTCGACTTTAAGAAGTCCAAAAAATTGGGAAAATATTCAAAATTGGGAAAACCGAATCAAAACCACAAGACTTTTCGATAAAATAGAGGGAAAAAATCAAATTAAAAATCAATACCACACAAACACACATAAGATGAACCAGCTTCTAGATAAAAATGGGGGGGAAAAAATCAAAATCACACACACGACAGCACACACACACACACACACACACACACAC
>NC_091559.1:43201131-43203631 GCF_042767895.1 Penaeus vannamei | reverse complement strand
AAGTGCTTTTCGAGGCGAGGGGTGGGGTGGGGTGGGGGGTAAGGTCGATGCAGCGTCGAGGGAAAGGGGGGGGGGAGGTGCGTTGAACCCGTGTCATCAACGTACTACAGCATAGGCCGCCTGGCCTCTCAAATAATCGATCATCGAGCGGTTGTCGCGTACACAGCCCTCGGCCAATGCTGTGAGATAGGCCTATTTCTCGAAACACCCCAAAGCGTACTCAATAACTACGTAACCAATGTGAAATCATTTCTATATCACATCCAACTCTCCTCACGCTGTTCTGATGTATGCAAAACCAACCAAAGCCAACATAAGGATAAAGCCCAGCATCACCAACCAGCCAGATTTATCGATTGTGTCAGCGAGGTTCTCTCTCAGGCGCTCCCTTGCGAAGTCAGCGCACGGCGAGTCGGCGTCTACGGACACGTACCCATATGTGCGCATTTCCCGGTGAATTATGAAAGGAAATGACGTGTCGTTAATCTTGATTTTCCGCTAACTGATGACAAATATGTGTATTCCAGGGAAAGTCCGCTTTTACGTTCGAACATGCATACTTGTTTACGAACACGCCTCGTACTATCGGGCTAGGTTAACGTCAAATTATAAATCATTCCCGGCAGAAGAAATTCCATTTACCCATGAAAAGACAATCGGAATTTAATGCCGCAATGAAGTCCTCAAAAAATAGTACACTGGAATAGTGATGACTACAATCTTCGCCTATCAAAAGACGCCGTGGCGTTATCTGAGAGGTTCAGTTCATTCATAAAACAACACGAATGAAAGATAAAACTGATCCCACCAACACTGCTTATGGAGGCTATACCTGAGCAAGTCCGTCGTCAGGTTCTGTAAATAAAATGGAATTTCAGTCTTCTTGGAATATGTGTCCAATCAAGAAGAGATTCATTTATGCGTGAAGCAGAGAGAGAGAGAGAGAGAGAGAGAGAGAGAGAGAGAGAGAGAGAGAGAGAGAGAGAGAGAGAGAGAGAGAGAGAGAGAGAGAGAGAGAGAGAGGGGGGGGGGGGGTAGAGAGAGAGGGAGGGAGGAAGGGAGGGAGGAAGAGAGAGAGAGAGAGAGAGAGAGAGAGAGAGAGAGAGAGAGAGAGAGAGAGAGAGAGAGAGAGAGAGAGAGAGAGAGAGAGAGAGAGAGAGAGACAGACAGAGACAGAGACAGAGACAGAGAGAAACAGAGAGACAGACAGAGGCAGGGAGAGAAACACACACACAGGCTTTTACAAAGAAGGAAACGGATCCTACATTTAGGAATCTTCCGGGCGCTTAGAGAAAATAAAATACAATAGGGCGGTGAGAGATGACACTAAGATGAAGACAAGTGCAAGACTCATTGATATTATTCTCCTTACTTAAAACTCAGTACTTCATTCACAGGCTACTAACCTCAATAATCAATGTTTCAGTTCGTATTTGTAAACAATGTTCGGTGCGATCATAAGTTCTTTATAGCTCACCATTCACGTTTTTATTACCTGGTCTATCACCTTACTAAGCAAAACAATGGTAAACAAAAAGAAAACCAAACCAAATAAAAGGCTCAACAGCAATAAAATAGCGCAGACTAAAATAAACACCACGAATGGGTGTTGTGAGAGGATCAGGCGCTACCACGAACAAGTGGTTTGTGAATGCAGTAATTCTAGTTTTATCATTCCGAGACAAAGAGTTTGGAGAGCACTGTCAAGCAGCAAATTTGTAGCAGCTGTATCAGTCGGTTTCAACTGGCAGTTCTACTCCCGTCTGGCGAGAGGTGGAGCTTGCCAGACACCGCCAATCAAGGGAATTAACTGCAAATTACTTGATAACACGCGGAGAGAGAGAGAGAGAGAGAGAGAGAGAGAGAGAGAGAGAGAGAGAGAGAGAGAGAGAGAGAGCAAATTAATTGATAACAAGCGGATAAAGAGAGAGAGCAAATTACTTGATAACACGCGGAGAGAGAGAGAGAGAGAGAGAGTAAAATATACATGCACGCAAATAAAACGTGAATGAATGTAACATCACAATACCGCGAAACGTGTTTTCTAGAAATTCAAAAGGAATGATAAATATTTAACCACATGAGTTTGTAATAACTATCCTTTATCAGAAAAAATGCTCCAGAATCCACACAGAGCCAAACAATTACCGTGTGAGATTTTGTTCAGTATGCAGTACATGTCGACTTATATTAATTGCCATGAACTATTAAATCTATAAAAGGAAATGGAATGATAAGGGAATAGAGAATCTCTTTGATAATGCAACACCTCGCTTTGATGACAGAAACAAATATTATCACTTAACAGCGAATTCCCATTAAATATCATGTATATATTTCAGTGTCTGTACACATTGAGATGTAAGCCGTGCAGTTTAGGATAATGAGCGTAGCAGTATTGACATGTACTGCAATTAGCCAGCGCTCTCTCAAACAGCCAGCACCAAACGCCATGCTTAATGTTTACAATCGCTTCCTGATGCTACGCGATTCGCTACAC
>NC_091559.1:43176131-43193631 GCF_042767895.1 Penaeus vannamei | reverse complement strand
CCAGCGTGCCTGCGCAGGTTCGTGCGTGTGTTCGTGCGTGCATGTGTAAGGGAGAGTAGGAGCAGTTAGTAAGATGGCCGCCACGTGGTGGGGGCGCTAGGCACTCGCCGAGCTGGCTAGACTGATGTTGCGCGTTGGTGCTGCCTCCTCTCCCAGTTAACAATGTCCGCTCCTGCAGCACTCGCCCAGCTCTAGACATGGACGCCCCAGGTGAGGACGGCCGAGGAGAGGTCCGGGGGAGAGCGAGGAGAGGCGCGTCGCCAAAGGCAGAATCCGCCGCCGTGTTTTCCTCTTTCTCCCCCTCCTGCGAGTGGCCAGTCCTCTCGGGGAACAGGATCCCGTGCGTGTTTCCCCTGGCAGTGTGGGACTCGCAGGGGGGAGGAGGGGTGTCCTGCGGCAGGGACAGGTGTACAGGTGTTGAGGAAAGGGGCCGGGGCGAGTTTCCCTTTTTGTGAGAGAGATAAGGGTGGTCCTTCCCCTGTCCCCCTCCCTCCCCCTCCCCCGTGATGGTGCACATAGTAAGGGATGATTCATTCAGCCAGAGAAATCAATATTATATCATGTGACATGTGGGTATGGTGATGTGGCTCGCTGCATTGCACTTGATGTTGAAGGCAGACGAGGTGTGACTTACGGCCATCTCGAAATAGTGACACTCGCTTTGGTGACGTTTTACAGTGACTACTATAATATTTGGACAAAACTTCTAACACCCACTGCATTTTCATAAACTGTACTTATATTGCAATGTGTAATTTGGATTTTTTTAACCAAATTAAGAAAATGATTACTCGTTTCTTGGTTCTGTGCATCGCTGAGAAAAGACTGAAGCATTTGAAGTGTTTCTAACTGGAAGGAGAGCACTTTCACAAGGCCTTTGGGTGGCAAGTGTGTCGTACTGAAGAAGGCAGTAATTAAGACTGGAAGGAAGAGAAAGGAACCAACTGTTAGTGTTGAACTTGTGAAAAGAGAAAACTTACTGTGATTATCAGATATTTGGAAAGTTTTTAAAAACTTCTTTTAAGCTATGGAAAGGATAGTGCAAGTCAACTACAAAGTGCCATCAATGAACAAAAAAGTGGAGAAAACTTCTGTACTGAAGAGCTTATTCTTTTAAATGTTATTTGATTTATAACTTGATACAAATTTAGTACAAACAAATCAGAAGGAAATCATGAGAATTTATATTAGTTTTAGAGGAGTTAATACTTCATTGTATATATTTTTGTCAAAGATAGGAAAGAAGGAATTGGTAAGTGTTTAGAAAATACTTGCATGTTTGGCAATGGCCTTATGCTGATTGGTATGACATCTGCACCAACAAACTCACTAACTTCTACCACATATTCTGGCATCAAAGCTTGTAGACGTCAACTGCTGATATATTTCCAAATAATGAACTAGACCAAGATATATCTAAGTAGAACATAGGAGGTGGACTTTTCTGTCATCTGCTGGAGGACATAATTCCGACACTGGTGATTGTTTAACTTCGCACCAATGTATGGCTATACTCATGGTTGTAGGTCTCCCATCATAGCTCAAAGTCCTGTACTTAAAACCATTATAAACATTTCCTGAGCAAATGAATAAATACCATCTTGAAAGATTAATAGGGAAAGAATAAAAAAAAAAATCTTATAAAATTGGTTTAGTACAAAATATTAGTTTATGTACTTACTATTCTTCACATGTTATATTAAATCATATCTTTCATTTTCTTCCTATGTATGATGTTTTATGCATAGGGTTGTAATTACCTAATTCCTTTAGCCATTTTCTTGAGTGCACAGTGAGGAGTCCATAGCCTCACTTGATGTAGTCCAGTTCTGGACAATTACCACACCCTTTTTTTGTCATTATATTGGCCATGGTAGTCCAGTTCCATTTAATGCTTACTTTGATCTAAGATTGAAGGCCAGCATTCTCAAGTCAAACCCTGATAGTGCCATAGTATCAAGAGATTGCTAATCTTTGGTGCTCCAATAAATTACTACAGACTTCTATTATGTATATACTGGCAGGGTAGAGGTTAGAGAGTTTTTATATTTGAAGATAAATTGCTGCAGTCTTCTATAAGCCTCTCTTGTCAGAAAATATATGGAGATGTTCTTTGCCAACGGGCCAATTAATGTGAAAGCCAGACATGTGAGTGCGGCATAGGATATAGGTTAATGTTTTTGTGGCTTGTTGATATTTTTCCTGTCTTATCAGTGTTTGGAATGAACATGTGCTATTAAGATAGGTATTACATGAAGGTTGAGTGAGAGGATTTTTAGTACAACAAGTCCATAGATATCTTTTGATTTCTAGTGAAAAAATTTTGACCATAAGTAGGCCTATGTTAGTTAAGGGACCATTCACCACTTGGAGGCTTCGTGTAGTTCCTTTTTTCTCGAAGTACTATATTAACATCTGGTGTTACAATACTAATTTTTTCCCCCACATTTTCTGATCACAAAAAAGACTTCCTGGCATTTCTGTAATCTGTAAGAAGCTAGTATTAGACATTGTAAGGATTATATTATGATATCTTTGAGGCACCTGTAGAGGATCTAGACCTGACTAATAGAATAATAAAAAGGAAAACCAATTTTTAGTATTCATCTTCACTAAAGTATTGAAACTAGGAAGTTATGAGTGACATTTGTAGAATAGTCTAATATTTTCACCATTGGTAACGTGAATAGTATACGTAGGTGATTGACATCTATGTTTGATAATATCAGGGCATCCTGGTGAATGTTTAGGGAATGTGCAGTGGCATTCAAAGTGATATTTTTTCATTGTATTTATGTGAAAGGCCTATAGTCTTAGTTTACCTCAACCTAATATCGTACTGGTGCAGTGTCAAGTAATGTCTGCAGCCTAAGTGCTATGCAATTTAGCAAAGGCCAACTATCATCCATTATATATCTTCTTTCAAGAATAGTAATGGAGTAGATCCTTATTTAACAATAAATCTCCGGGTATATAAGGTAAATTTTGCTTTAAACATGGCAGAGGTTTGTTGGTTATTGCTGGAGTGCAGACAGGTGCTGTGACTGCTCCAGTAATCATGATCCATTGACCGAATGCAAGTGTCTTCTAATTATTTACCAGTAATTGTGATAATCGTCAGTTTTCCTGTGCTTTAAAGGGTGTTCTGATATTTGTAGGTGGATATTTTATGAGGGTTAGGTTTGTTCTTCCCTTTGTCCAAATGTGTACAAAATTTAAGAAAAAGAAAGTGAAGTAAATTGCAAAAGTCTGTTCATAACATTATTCTAGAAAAGGTAGACTTTGTTGAAAAGGTTTTAATTGATTTTACCCATAGATATTTTATTAAAACGGCCAATAAGAATATAATTGTTCAAAGATGTTTCTGTTATTTTGAATATCTCTTATATATTATGAAGAGGAAATTGTCTTTGAAATTTTACAAGTATTTTACAAGTATTCAATTATTCATATTGACGTATTAGGTTTGCAGAGGATGGGTATGTATTAGGTTGCAGAAGTTAAGTATCCCTTGTGAACAGTTGCGGCTCTATGGTGATTCAGGGTTTCACCATTAGCTGACTCATATTAATATTGTGGCAGTTGATTTGCCTTTGATTGTTGTCGTCACTGCATTGGCTTAACCCATTGGCACTGGGTATGTAGACAGCCCTTGCGGTTTTGTTTTATTGGTTTTGTTTTCATAAAGGCTATCTGTTGTATGAAGTGGTGACAGGACTAAATGGTTTCACAAGCATTTGATATCAAGAAGTCAGTTACTAGGCCTACTTAAACGTAAGTGTTTAGTCTATTACATTCCGTGATTTTTCTGGGCATTATTATTATGGGTATCATAGGTTTGACATTATTATTATGGGTATCATGGGTATTATTATAACATTATAAACATTAAAGGTAGTAATAAAGATAAAAATCTCGCTTTGAAAATTCAAAGAGCGGGGTAAACAGATAGGATTGGGTAGGCTTTGTAAATGACTCCTTAGTGACTAAGCACTTATGAAGGGATCCATGTGCAGAGAAAAAGAAAAGAGAACAAGAAGAGAACAGTGAATTTTACATATAAACAAAAAGAGAAGGAAAGAACAGTGGATATTACGTGTGTATGAAAAGAGAAGAAGAAAAGAACAGTGGTTGTTATATGTGTACGAAAAGAGAAAAAGAAAAGAGATCAGTGGATATTACATGTATACATGGGCTTTTAGTGTCAATGGGTGAACTTCAAATAGATAATCAGGCAGGCCAGAGAACTTGGAAATCTGTGAGAAGGATTGTTAATGCCATTTTTGTATTAAGAGTTATATATTTACTTTCTTTTTAGGTCTTCTGTTGTTTATTTAGGTTAGTTTTATTTGGTGAATATTCTTTAGGGGGGCTAAAATCTATGAATACTTGTTCTAAGAAAAGAGCATATGGCCTTGTAAAATAACATACACTGCTTTATGAATGAAATTGCGGTAGTGATGGATAATACCATAATAGTAACATTCCGAGGCTGAGGGGTCTAGGGGAATGCAGTAGGGCTAATTTTAGGTGCAGATGTAGTTAGAAATAGGTTAGATTGGAGATTGGGTTCAGTTAATATTAATTGGATTAGATTGATCTGGAGGAATAGAAATTAAATATCAGCTACAGTCACAAAAAGTTCATTCCACCATCTTTTGATATTAAAAGAAAAAAATGCAATTTTTTTATATTAATTTTCAAGAATAACCTTGCATAGTGTATGTTTGTGAATGTAAACTATCTTTTCTTTTGCATTTCTAAAAATGAAGATAATATACTATGGTTTGTAACCTATGTTTGTGGGATTGATATCATTACCTCATATTTTCTTGTTTGTCGGTCATACGAAGAGAGTAGATGTTTTGCCACATTATGATGATAGTTCACAGTCATACGTAAAACCGAGACCATACCTAATTCATATTGTTTGAAATCACTGCAGTCAGTAACTGAGATATGAATAGATGAGCCCCAGTCTTGAATTCCGAATTAGTAGAATATTGTCCTTCATTAATGATAGAATGTTTTCATTTTTCAGCATGAAGATAGAGTTTACTGAAAGGTTTGCAGTGCCAGATATAGATATTTTGGTGTAACTTGCATGCCCAGATATTTTTTATGATATTGTGATTATCTAATTGAAGTGTAAGATTAGCCTGAGCTGGATTATTGTAGAGGAAGGGGAATATTTGGGAATATTTGTTTACCAATGAAATTTTAAGATTTGTTTATAATGTTTCAAATGGAGTTGTTGAAATGTAGCAGTAAAAGAAGAATGGTTTGCATATACTGTTTCCCATTCCTTGTACCCAAATCAGAATTTTTTCTGTTAAGCAGCTCTTGTTACAAAATCGCATAAATGGTAGCCATATGTGATTTAAGACATTATTTATGTTGTATATAGATTGAAAAGCTTTTAAATAGATGTATTTTCGGGTTGTTTCCACAAGTCACACTTATTTGTATCTACCTGTTTCAAGACTAGAAGGAGATTTGATGCAATTAGTAATTTCTTCCATTTTTGCAGGGAAAACAGATGATGTGGGTGAAGTAGGGGTAGCTGACCCGAAGGAGAGCATGGCAACAGCTGGGGCGGAAGAGGCTGTGAGCCAAGACCTGGCTGAAGTGCAGCAGGAGGAGCTGCCCACCACAGAGTGTGCAGTACTTGGTGGTTCTCAGGACCTGAAGAAGGAGCCTCCCATAGTGCCTTCTGTACCTCCTGTCTCCTCACCTCAGTCACAGACACAAATGGAGAATAGAAACTTAGTTAATTCAACCATAGTGCCAACATTAGATGACAGTGCAGGGGAACCTATTGTTGTGGGATTGCCTGATCTCCTTCCTGTCTCCCAGGGGAGTGAACAGAGAAGTAGCACAGTGGATAGCACGTGTGAGGTTGTTGAACCTAAAAGTCCAGAGTTGTTAGGAACTGAAAATGAAGACCTAAACAAAGATGGCAAAAGTCAAACAGACACTAGTGGTGCTAATGGAGAATTGGGCAAGGAGGAGTCAGTGCTGCCATCGATGGGCATTCTTCCAGATGTAGAAGAAATGGCTCCAAAGGCTCCACAGGCCACCTCTGCTCAACAGCAAGAAGCCACCCCGCCTTCTGGTACTCAGAGCTCAGAAAATCGTAGCCCTGAGCCGCACCCTCTCGATCCGTCTGAAGTGGTGCACAAAATCAAGAAAATCAAGTGGCAGGATATAGAGGTGCCAATTATCACGCAGAACAATAATGGTCCCTGTCCTCTGCTTGCTATTGTAAATGTTATGTTGTTAAAGGTAAGACCTATAACTTGTTTTTGATTAATTAGAAAAATTACGTTTACAAGACAGAATGAAAGTTGATCTTACTATAACATTGTTCTAGTTCCAGACTTCATTTATTTTGTTTTGATGGTTTTGGAGATCCTGAACAATTTCACAGTATTTCCCAGTACATATATATTGATATAGAATATGGTAACAGTAGAAAACACAGTAGAAAAAGCTATGAATTTATTAGTCTGTTTATTCTTATTCTTTATATATCATAATTAATCAAGCTTGCCAAAACCGTATGAATTCAGAAAAAGAAGTGAGTGTCATGACATGTATGAGTCTGTTTTTCAGATTCAGAGCAGTGGAGCCAGATTATAATGAAATGAGAATATCCAAAATAGAATATAATTTCATCCTTAAAAGCATACATGTTGCGACCAAACTTTATACTTCCAAAGAAGAGACATTTATATGGAGACATTTGATAAATCAAAAAGAAAAAAGAAAATGAATTTAAACGAGGACAATAAACATATCCATCACTTATATGATTGAAATGAGAATTCAAATTATTTTTTGTTGCAATATATAAAGCCTTTTTTCATATTAATTTTTCTCCATGTATAGGCCTATCTTGTTCTCTTCTGGAAAAAGGGTTTTAACAAGTAAAATAATACGTGAAGCTCGTTTGATTATATGACCATGACATACAAAAGACCATCATATTTGTATGTGTTGAGTCTTCTACGGTCCTCCCTAATCAGTCCTTTGTCTAGAGTGCAGGTCGGGCGTTCAGTTTAAGTATTTTCTTATGCTTCTCCACCTGCATCTGTATCTCATAGCCAAAATTTGGTTATTTTAGTTTTGACATGTTTCATTTTTCCCTGTAATTTATTTGTATTGCTATATATTCATTCATAGTGAGTGCACACAGAGGTTATAGTAAGAACTTTTATGTATCATAATATTGATAGTGAGAACTTATGAATTTGAAAGACTTCAAAAAGTCAACGAATTAGGTAGGATTTTTGAAAATGTGAACATGGATCACACTCCATCTGAACTCAAGGACAGTGTTGAATATGCAGTCTGTTGATTATCTCTATATATTCTAGGAAATGTAAACAAAACAGAGACAAAAAAAAGACCAAATACTGAGCATAATGCGCATGAACTATATATATCCCTTAGTATATAGATAATTGATAATAGGCATATAGAGGTACTGTGTTCAGGAAAACAGCCTCTCAGCAGGTATTAAAGTGCTATATCAACCAGCAGTTGGCATACATTGCTTACAAATATTGAATATACTGGATATATATGCCTGGCAGCAGAAGAGTCCTGAAATATTTTTGGGAGTGCAGTTACTAGTAGTAATCCTATTCAATGTATCTGTTACTTTGATAATTTATCTCCCATTTGCCTACTATGTTTATAGTTTTTTATCAGATATAGAAGGATGTGGTATGTACCAGACACAAATAAATGGTAGTTTACTGTTACTTTGACTTTATTTAGTCTCGTTTGTTTGAGTTTACCTACTTCATATATACATACTATAAGCAATAAATAATGGATAGGCTTTTTCCAGACATGATATTACTCCAGACTTTATTTGAAATACAATCCTTTTTTAACACCTATAAATACCCTCTTTAAATTGCTTATGCTTTAAAATCTAACTTGCAAGTTTTCAGTTTTCAACATTATCATACAGAAGAACAAATCTGATAATAATCTGTGAATACATTATGAGTATATGGATGTAAATAGGAGCACTATATTAACAAATTATCATGTTAAGGGTGAAAGAGAGATGTGACCTCTAGGCCAAATAGATTAGAAATGAAACAGTTACTACAGTTATTTTGCATGGGCATATGACAGGATATAGAGGGAGCTTAGGCGATATGTTTTTCTTGCCAGTGACAATCCATGATTCCATACGGGCATAAAGTCTATTGTTTACACTTTTAAAGCTGTATGATATATCCTAGTGATGACAGTAATAATCTAATTAATTATTATGACTACTCATTATCAGGTTCAGTCCATCCAGCCATTTGAAAAAGTTTAATGAATACAGTATTATGAAGTGAAAATAAATGTTTCTCTGTCACGTATGTGATTTTGTAGCTTAGATCTTGGGCTGTATTTACACAAATTTTACCTTATTTCCTGAGATACTTATTTAAATGTAAATGCATTGAAGGCATTTTTCTTGCCATCGGAAACAAAAATATGTTATGATTCCAAGGGGCATGTATGATGAGATTTTAGAATTGTTTATATTTCCTTTCAGAATTTGTTTACATGTTTATTTTGAATTGTCTGTATTTTTAAAGCAAAGATATTAGACCATATTTGGTATTGTTTTTTATCTCTATAATGAAAAGTAAACATACCTTATTCTGCAGGGCCAGATTACACTTCCAACTGACCGTACCGAGATAACTGGTGGAGAGCTGGTGCTGATGGTTGGCAATGCCTTGTTCGACCTGCCTCGCAACTCTCTGCCTTTGGAGATGAGGAGACACCTGGAACAGAATACAGAAGATGCAATCAGTATATTGCACAAGCTGTTGACTGGCCTTGATGTGAATATTAAATTTTCAGGGTAAGCATTATTTGCTAATTTTAGAAGTATAGACCTCCCCAATCCCTTGCCCGTTGTTGTCGTGGGGGGGCTTTGAGGATGGAGACTGAGACCCAATGCTGGTATTTCCCCTGCCTAGGGCCTCAGCCCTCGTCTCAAGTAATTTTGGATGGTCTTTTCTCCCTCCAGCTCTTTCGTTTCCATCCCTTCTCCAACCCCTTCTACTATTTACTTCCTAAGGTGTAAGAGCCATGCTGAAAGGATGAAAGGCTGACTTTGTGCCAGTCCTGAACAGCCTGAGGGAACCATGGGCATGGTATTCCCCTGTTTTGTTGTTTATCCCTTACCTTTCATGAGCAAACTGAGGGGTGGACTGTTTATTTCCCCAACATAGTCAAGGCCAATAATGAAGAAGTAATACCCATATTAAAGGCAATGAGGCTTGCCCCTTCATCAAATAGCCCACCGATTCAAACTCTCCCGGGTCCGCGATCCCAGGCTCTCCTTTGACCACGACTCTGAATACTACAACTACTACCCACTCCTCAATGCCTGCTAGTGCATTATCCACCCAAGTTGAGACTCCTACTCTCTCAACCTCTTCAACTTCATCAACTCTACCCCCACAGCCTTCTTCACCAATTACCTTATCTTCCCTTATTACTACCTTACAGCCTTATTGTCCATCTCTCTGTAATACTACCCCTCTCAATAATACTCCCTCTTCCACACGTCTGGCCCGGAATCTGCCTGCGACGGAATCGGAGCGTAAGCTCCGCTCCGATGTCACACTGTCGGGACGCCCGAAAATGTTTATTTTTCTGGGTGTCTCATATATGGGACACCCGTCGTAAATGGGTTAAATACTCTTTTTAGCCCAGCCAAATGGGACCGATTTTTTGTGATCCCCCCTACAGCTCCTTACTCAGGCAACACCCTTCTCTTTCAACAATGTCTCCAAGAGCAAGTGGGCAGAGTCCCCTTCCGTATCTGACCTGATCCTTCCCGTCTCATTACAGTTACACTATCAAATCTAACTGATTTCTCTGGCAATCCCATTCCTGCAGAACCTCATCCAACTCTCAATACATGTACTGGAACTGTCTCTATCTCCCCAGCAAGCTGCCCTATGGATATCGATTGGTCAGATTGTGGAGAGTACTCAAAGCTGCCTCAAAGACTCAAAGACAATGAAAGAAACCCACCAACACTGCCAAAATTACTTTCAATACACATGACCTTCCCTTTCGTATCTACATTGGCGGACAATCCCTTCCTGTTCTACCATATCAACCTCCTCCCTGTCAATGTCAAAACTGTTGGCACTTTAGACATCCTGCCAAACACTGCTGCTCCACAGACCAATGCCCCATATGTGCCCAACCCGGTCATAACCGATCAAACTGCCCTGCACAAGCACGCACTTGTGCTAACTGTGGCAGACCCCATAATGTATTTTAAAAAGGCTGTCCCACTTACAAGTTTGAGTCTAAGGTAGCAACTCGCAGATACAAAAATGATCTCACTCTACTTGAAGCCAGACGGGAAGCACGCCAATAAGGTTTCTCTTATACTCCCTACTCAAGTAATGTCGCTCGCTCTGCCCCTCCCCCTCCACCTCAAGATGTTCCTACACCCTCCCCTATACCTACTTACTTATCTACTTCCACTTCTATATTCTACCTCCCCAGTCAAATTCTTTTGCCACTCTATCCATCCCCCAAACACCCATCCTCCTCCTATTCATATTCCCCATACACCACTTCCTCCTACTCCTTCTCAACACAGTCCACTACTACATTTACATTCTCCCTCCCTCTATCCCCTCTATCATTTCCACTCCTTCCTGTATACACATGTGAAACACTTATGTAATTCCCTAACCTAAACTCACCATAGCCCATTCACACAGGAACTTTTTTACCCATCTTTAACTTTTCAAGATTACTCTAGATAGTTGATGCATAGCAACTATCATCCTTCACCCTACCTTTAATATACTTTCCTATAATGCTATATGACCTTAGATGTCTAGCACATTTATTTTGCTTTTTAACCATTAACCATGTAGAATTACAGAGAATAAGTTGTTTGTAGAGAAAGGAGAATACTGTTAATTTTTGTTAGCTATTTATGGTATTATGTACCTAAAAAGATTGCATGTATATTTAAATGAAATTTGGCTTTAAAAAGACATTCTCTTTAATATTGCTTATAAAATGAAGTAGTATGAACTATGTGCACCTAAATTTTAAATGGCAGTAAAAAGAAAACATCTTTATATGATGTAGTTTTGTTATTGCTATGATAATGGACTATAAAGTGATATGGTGTACCAAACCCAGTTTTTATTTATTTTTTATATTCTTTTCAATGTCTTATGTTCCCCCCTCCCCCTCTCTTGTATCAGAGTACGAGATTTTGAATTTACGGGTGAGTTGTGTGTGTTTGACCTGTTGGGCATCATGCTGTACCACGGTTGGGTTGTGGATCCCTCCAGTGAAGTTGCCCCTGTCATCACAGACCTCTCTTATAATCAGCTGACTAACAATATCTTCGCTTGGAGGGAAGAAGCTGTCAAGAACAATAACAACGACTTGCTTGTCAAAGGTGAGAAGAAAAAATGGCAACCTGTTTTTGCAGTCAATTTTTGTTACTATACCTACACCTGTATATGTATATTTGGATCTATATATGTGGGGGCTGCTGTAGTGCAGTGTTAACCTGTGTAACTGGGCACTAAGGAGTGTCAACAAGTACATGGGTTTCAGTCTTGACTATAGTCATCTTTGGGAAGGACATCCACATAGGGAAATGGGGTCACCACCTGTTTAACAGGGCGCTGTTATAAGAAGGTGTCTATGAAGTAGAACCAATATGTTTGGCCATTTGCATCTATATATATGTACCCATATCCGTATCACAGCTATGTCCATATCTTTATTTGCGTCTGTTTTTATATCTATATCTGTATCCATATCTATATTTGTATGCATAAGTATTTCCCCTTTGTATATTTTATATGTGGTAAGATATTTTGTTATTGTATTTGTCATCAAAGATAATACGGTTTTGTAAAATGGGAGTAACGTAATTTATGAGATTATTTGTTTCTCATATTGTTTATTATTTTAGATTATTTATGGATTTTGAGTCCTGCTTTTAAGATTTGGAGTGGTTGACTGGGGAGCCTTTTCTCCATGAAAAAGAAAAATTGCTTTTTGGGCATGGGTTAAAGTTGAATAAAATGCTTGTGTAAAACAAAGCTCAATTCGCACATCCAAATGGGGCATTTAAAGAATAGGTTTAAAGTCTATTTATCTGTTTTTTAGAAATTTTTAGCATGACTGAAACCAGCGAATAATTTGATTATATTTATGATATGGCCAGTGTCATTGTATTAGCCCCTTGGATCCAGGTGGTTCGCTGCCTGCACATGACCCAAAATCCAGGTGTTAGACTTACTTACGTAACCATGCTCACATATGGTACATTCCACACTCTTTGCTGATAGGAATAATGCAAGATTAAATGCCCACTGAGTCTAACCACCGTCCAAGAATTTTGAGAGTCATTGCCATCACCCTGACTTTCAGCCATAATTTTCTTAATGACATGTTCCCATCACCTTAGCCCTAAGCCAAATGTTTCCATAACGTCATGTTCACGTCACCCGCCCTTCAATCCAAACCTTTTCATGACATGATGGTCACGTCACCCAAATTGCAGGGGAGATGATGTGAAAAAAATTAAGATCGAACTAAAATTGTGATGCATTTGTAAAATGTAAGAGTTTCATGGAATAAAAGAAAACCAGACTACCATTGTCTAAAGTTGCTTCTCACCTCAAGGAGTGCAAGTCACAGCTCAGGCTATGTTGATGTAATTTTTTTTTCTTACCCATTCATGATGGTTGAACTCCTTTCACGTCATGACTAGACAGTCATGTGATCCATCAAGTGCAGTTGAGTCTGGCTCTAAGTTTAATGTACTAAACAGTTGTTTACTTGTTTGGTTGTGGTCATTGAGGAAAAACAGTCCCTCAAAAGTAGTCTTAAAAGCTTTTAAACTTTATTATCTAAACAGTTATTTATGCCATAACCAAGAGCATACAGAGCAGGTTAACTCCTTGGATCCGGTTGCTTCACTGCAGTCACATGTACCAAAATATGGGCATTAGGCTTATGTGAGAGACCACTTTGCTGGGTGCGCAGTTTGTAGGCCAGGTACATGCGAACACTCTTGTGCAGTGACAAGACTGTATGCCTCCCCTTTGCATTTCCAACGTCCATATTGGTTATTTGATTTGCTTTATCCAGATGGCAATAGATTGTTTTCCTTGCACTGACTCCATATCATCTCTAGGTTGTCCATAACTCAATGCAGTAAGAATAAAAATTGCAATTTTTTTTTATGTGTATTTTTTTATATTTTTTTCATAATATTCAATTTTCTGTAATACAACCTGTGCTGCTGGTCACAGTGGCCAAGAATAGGATGCTGAGCAGGGAAATAGCATCTTCTCTGGAGCCTGTGCTCTTCTAGTCATAGCTCATGGACATAGCTCGATGGGAATAATGCTAACACCCCTTTCTAAATGTCAAATGAGTCTAATCACCCTCCAAGAGGTTTGTAGACCCATGGCGAGTCTTTTCTTTCCGCCATTTTTCCCTAAGATGCCATGATCATGTCACCTGCTCATCAACCCAAATTTTTTGTTAAGTGATAGTCATGTCAACCAGAGTGAAGGGGTTAAGTTTGTTTCCCGTGCTTCAGTTTTTTCCTTTAAGAAGCTGACTCTGCGTACTGCCTTGCACACCTGGGAGATCCTTTTGTGAGTGGAGGAACCAAATGATGGTCTGAATATTTATCTTCAAGCTAATACTGAAGCACATTTCAAAATTTTGTTGCACATATCAGGATAGGATGAAATAGTGTAATTGTGAACTTTTCATACTCATACATTAATTATTATTTGTGTGTGAAAATGGACTTAGACTAGAAACTTGAACTCATAGTAAGCGAGTTTTGCTAGTAAAGGAGATTCACTTAGCCCAACCACCCAGGTTTATGTGCTGTCCCCTGTAGCTCTTTGTGAATTTTGATACATACAGAAGGCTCCTCATATATGCTGCCACCAAAGAGTACCTAATGATTGTACCTGGCTTACCCATTCCTTGAAATGGCAGGAAAATGTGTTTTTCCTTCTAACACTATTTGTAATAATGATGTAAATATTCTTACAGATATTATAATTATTAAAAATGTTATTAAGTTATTCAAAACATTAAAGACAATAAAATTATATAATATGAGCATTCAAAAATCAACAAATATGGTAAACAAGTGAGATAGGTAGGGCTAATAACTGACTCCTTGGAAACGAAGTTCTGTTAGAGCCAATGATGTTTAAGACAATAAATAAACTTATATAACTGTAGGCATTCTTGCCAAATGTGGTGATGGGGTTAAAATGCATAATATTGTGAACTGTAGTTAATAAAGGTGTATTGTTTGTAATAATTGATGAATAGGCAATACAATGAATAGTAAAGTATATTCGAGAATGTTAAGTAAATGTAGTTATAAAGCAGAGATAAAAAATTCTGAAAATGAATGATGTCATTACATATAACTGTTGATATTGTTGCCTATTCTGTTCATTTGTATTTGTTTAGATGAAACTTTTAATAATTATCTATGATTTGAAGATATTACAAGCTTATCAACAAGCTTTTAAACTTGCATGGATTAGTTTATTCAAGAAAGAGGTCAGGGATTTTTTGCTAATTAATAGACTAAAGCTTGACTATAACAAGTACACATGATTATCTTTAATTTGTTTCACAGCAATGTTGTGTGAGGAGTTTATGGCAAACAGCGGATCGCAATTAACAATCCACGGCTTATTTGAACTCGGGTCAGCTTTACAAAGGGAGGAGATTGCGGTTCTCTTCAGAAACAACCACTTCTCAACCATATATAAGAGAGGGGTAATTATCCAATAGCTAAGACCAATGCAACTTCTCTTATCTCGGATCGACATTATTTTTTGTTCTTTTAGACGGCCTTTGGGATTTTCTTCTTTGTTGTCATAAGTATTTTTTATTATTACTTGGATTATTGTCCACTGTTGTGATTATGATTATTGTCCTCTCTCTCTTTCTCTCTCTCTCTCTCTCTCTCTCTCTCTCTCTCTCTCTCTCTCTCTCTCTCTCTCTCTCTCTCTCTCTCTCTCTCTCTCTCTCTCTCTCTCTCTCTCTCTCTCTCTCTCTCTCTCTCTCTCTCTCTCTCTCTCTCTCTCTCTCTCTCTCTCTCTCTCTCTCTCTCTCTCTCCCTCCCTCCCTCCCTTTCCCTTTCCCTTTCTCTCAGTCTCTCTTTCTTTCTCTCTCCCTACCTTTAGTGTAGGTTGTTCTCTCCTGCACTCCTCCCCCACATTAGACAAGATACTTTTGAAATACCCATATTTTGGTGGCTGTTAATACTCCTTTTTTATAGTTTCCATTGTTTATCATGTATGTGGAATATGTTTTCAGGTGTATCATGCCCATTTTACATAAGAATGAAGCAACTTAATAACCTCAGTCAAGTAGAATATAATTTCAGGTGCACTACGAATTTGTAACATCTGAACAATCAGAATTATGATCTGGGTTATTATTAATACTATTATTATTATTATTATTATTATTATTTTTATTGTTGTTGGTAGTAGTAGTAGTGGTAGTAGATATTTGTTATATGTTGGAACTTTTTTTTTTATAAGTATTTAGGAGCTATTTACTAGATTCTATTTAGGCAAGTAGGCTACAGATGATAAACACATGATATTTACTATGCATATCATATCTTCTTATTAATCTTGGTTGTCACATTGTCCCAGAACTGATTTTTTTTGTATAGCTTTCATATTAGCATATTTCATATTATCTTTGCAGGACCAGTTATACCAGCTTCTGACTGACCAGGGATTCCTCCATGAGAACATGGTATGGGAAACACTCAATGATGTTGATGCCACTTTCTCGGAATTTGTGAATGGAAACTTCCAGCCCATTCCCCCAGTACCTGAGTCGACTCCTTCCTCTGAAGCTGCTCAGAACATGACCATGCAACAGCAGATCAACTCAGAGTAAGTGCAAGATGTGCACTGGCTATCACTGGGAGCAAGGATTTATATTTTTTGTCATTGTTGTGTTTAATGCCAAGAGAATGATTTTTAGAGGCATTATTTCCATCTCTGTTGCAAACCCATAAATGACAGCAAAGTTCAGAGCTGTTAGCACATAAAATGGGATTTTTTTTTTCTTTTTGACGCTTTGTTTTGGTTCGAATCGCGATGATTTTAATAACTATTCAGTTTGTACTTATACCTGAAAAATGCAGTTATTGTACTTCACCCTTTAACCCATTAGTGATGAGTGATATGCTCTCATGTCATGGCATATATTACCAGAAGCTGGGTAACATCTCATTACATCATGAGTTTTGTCTTGATGGCTGGGATAAGGTTCTGTGTACCTAACTGCTGGTCAATCACCCATTGTTAATTGGGCTAATGGTCAAGTTTCAGTGATACGAGTTTTTTCTTAATGGATTGATAAAACCAGTTAAAATTAGATTTAAGATTCTTGTTAAGAATTGTTAAGTAAGGGAAAGTAATGTTTAAAGATAATTTTTTTCCTCTGCTTAGATATCATTGACAGATTCAAAATATCACTACGCATTGAAAGTGTAAAAAAAGTAGTAGAGTTTGAAGTAGTTTGTACCAAACTTGGGCTTGCTTACTTCATTTCTGCAAGCAGTTACTCCTAAGTGGAGCGGGAATAGTGTGTCTTCTAGTATGATAAACCAGGCAAGAAAAGGAAGCTGTATCTTAGACTTCACACCTAATAGATGAAGCTTGTAATCTTTTCTCACCAATATCTAGGATTTAATCTCACTCTTATTTTTTTCAATGCATGTGATTCACATTTGGTGATTTGTAAAATCAGGGAATCCTTATCTGCTTAGACATATGCATTGTGGTTTGTTTCAAGCCCTTATAGGACATCAGCAGTGAACACTGAATAGTGCTAGCATCAATTTGTATTCTTTCACTATCTTGTATCACTAATGATAAGAAGACTGACGTGAATTTTAACTAAAAGCAAGAGCTATGTAAAATGTATGTAAAAGTTTACATTCAACTCTCTTGAAGCATTGCCTGAGAAAGTTTATGTAGAAAGGAAGAATTATTAGGGAAAGGGTTTGCATAATACGGAGGGAATAGACGGGAGAAAATGATGATACTGATTAGATGAAGAGAGGACAGACTGATACATACAATGTTATAGTTGGATCAGAAAATGAATAACCACATGTGGTTGACTTTTGATTTTTTTCTTTGAAGGGATTTAAGATATAGCCATTAAAAGAATAGATAGATATTGGATCATATTGAAGGATATAAAGTAAAATAAATATAGGTCGTTCTCATGAATTACGTGGAGTTACCTTCAGCTTTTAGCTTATATTATGAATACACATTGTTTCACTAGCTTGGATTCAGCACAATGTTTGATACTTGGCAATTAAAAGTTTTGCGATTCGTAGCTTTTTGAAACAGCAGATGCACAACACTCAGATATGGACATG
>NC_091559.1:43166131-43173631 GCF_042767895.1 Penaeus vannamei | reverse complement strand
CACACAAGAAATTGATTTTGATGAAAATTGTATTTTTGGCAATTATCAAGTAAGTCTGTACCATTTTATAACACAGGATATTGGATATATAAAGAATTTTTTATTTCCTGGATGGTTTTACTAAGTGAGCATTATAAACATCCCCTAAAGATTATCCATTTCATATTCATACTTTGAAATAAAGTACATTGACATTGAGGTATACCCATATTTATGAAACAAAGAAAAGTTACCAAACTTTATTTTAGTAGAATAGAATATGCAATATTCTAGAAATTCAATAAAAATAGGCAAGGTTTTAGAGATAGGAGAAACTTTGTGGATATTGATGTTAATCCGACATGTTACAGTCAACAGTTGGCAGCGATGCTTCAACATGAGGTAGAGCTGCAGCAGCGTCAACAACAAAACTTTGAACGTCTAAAGGATTCACTAGGGCTTCACAATATGTCTGAGTGAGTGGCTTGACGGCACACTTTATCGCATAAAGTTTTGCTGCTCTGATTCCTCACATTAATCTTTTCTTTTCTTGTTTCTTGAGTGCTGATGCCTGATGTATTTGCACATTTGAGGTTGTTGAATGTCCTTCCCTGATTTTCAAATAGATATCTTGAGTTTGAAAACTGTAATGTTGTTTATCATAAATCTATATTATAGTTTATGTGATTCTTCTTATTTTGATATTTGAGCAAATTTGCCAGCTGTTATCTGCATGTCTTCATTAGTGAATTATGAAAACTATACATTGTAGTGCAATTCCATAGTCATTTAGATTCTTTGGTTATGATAAAGTTAACCCATTCACGTTGAATTATGTCCTGTCATGTCTTGGCAAAAATTTAAATGTTTTATCATGTCATGAGCCTTATAAACTCGTTCATGAGCTGGACAATAACCCAGGTGCAGCATGGCACGTGTTGCTGCACCTTGGTCTCACTGAACTTTACAGGAAGGGTTACCTGTTGTGAATGGGTTAATGATGCCTGCACACATTGATCATCAGTAGCATACAAAACCTTGTAGCTTGTTGGAATCCTGCATGATTCACAGATGCTCATGGAAACATGCATGCTCACCGCACAGGCATTAGCATGAATGCATAGACAAAAATGCTTAAACCTAAACAATTATTAACAGACATAGACATAGACATACACATGAACATGTTTACACACATAAGCTCATGTGCACAAGCACACAGAAGTACACACAGATACACATGTATATAGACAGGCACATATACTCATAGGGACCCAAATAAGTACACATACACACATGTACATGTATGCACACAATTTACACATGTACATGTATGCACACAATTTACACATGTACACATACATGTACACATGTACATGCACACATATGTACACACATATGTACACACAGGCACACACATGCGCACACACACACACACACACACACACACACACACACACACACACACACACACACACACACACACACACACACACACACACACGCACTCGCAACGAGCGCGTGCACACACACACACACACGCACACGCAACGAGCGCGCACACACACACACACACACACACACACACACACACACACACACACACACACACACACACACACACACACACACACACACACACACACACACACACACACACACACACACACACATATACATTTTGCCCAGAGCCACACATGCATACACATATAAACAGACAAACAAACACACACACAGGTCCACTTGCTTACAATATGTGTTTAGTCCTATATTGAGGCATATATTTATATGTTGCTATTCCTGCGCTGTTAGTGCAAGGGAAGTCATGGATTTGAGAATGGTATTATCATTCACTCCATTTGACTCGTGTGCCAGTCTCTAAAGTTGAACAAAACTCCTACTGCCAGTTTCTCTGATGTTGTCTTGTGATTATATAGATCGGTATAATTGGATTAATTTGGTTTGGTTTCCTTTAACATAGGTACTCTTTTGTCGTGACGTAAATGGGCTTTGAGCCTAGAAAAACGCTTTGCTTTGTTTAAGATTTATGATGCGCCATTGAAAAGAAAATAATTGTTAAGCGATGTGTGTTGACTCAAGGAAATATATTTTCAGTGAAGAAATGGCACAGAAGCTGCAGGAGGAAGAGAACCGTCTGGCTGCAGAAGCAGAAGCAGAGGCAGGAGCTACACGTTACCCAGCCGCACCGCCTCCTCAGACACGGCAGGTGCCACAAACCCCTCCGCAAGTTCAAGAGGAGAAGAGAAAAAAAGATGTAAGTTTGTATTTATGAAAGATGTGGCCAAAAATTCTAAAATTTGTATGTGTATATATATATATATATATATTGAAGCTACTTAATCCTCCTCATTCCCTCCTCCTCCTCCTCCTCCTCCCCATTTCATCTTCCTCCTCCCCTATTTCCTCCTCCTTTTCCCCCATTTCCTCTTCCTCTTCCCCCATTTCCTCTTCCTCCTCCTCCTCTTCCTCCATTTCCTCTTCCTCCTCCTCCTCTTCCCCCATTTCCTCTTCCTCCTCCTCTTCCCCTATTTTCTCTTCCTCCTCTTCCCCCATTTCCTCTTCCTCCTCCTCCTCTTCCCCCATTTCCTCTTCCTCCTCCTCTTCCCCTATTATCTCCTCCTCCCCCATTTCCTCCTCCTTTCCCATTTCCTCCTCCTCCTCCATTACCTCCTTGCTCTCCCCCATTTCCTCCTCTCCATTTTCCTCTCTCCATTCACTCCCCTCCCTCCCTCCCT
Organism: Penaeus vannamei; assembly: GCF_042767895.1. Classification (NCBI taxonomy): domain Eukaryota; kingdom Metazoa; phylum Arthropoda; class Malacostraca; order Decapoda; family Penaeidae; genus Penaeus; species Penaeus vannamei. The sequence goes on along the minus strand of NC_091559.1, from coordinate 43,170,896 downwards.
CCCTCCCTCCCTCCCTCCCTCCCTCCCTCCCTCCCTCCCTCCCTCCCTCCCTTCCTTCCTTCCTTCCTTCCTTCTACTTCCCTCCCTTCCTTCTACTTACCTCCCTGCCTCCCTCCCTCCCTTCCTTCTACTTCCCTCCCTCCCTCCCAACATACCTCCCTCCCTCCCTCCCTCCCTCCTTCCTTCCCACCTTCTTTCCCTCCCTCCCTCCTTCCCTCTCTCCTGCCCTCCCTCTTCCCACCCTCTTCCCACCCTTCCCTCTTACTCTCTCCTCCTCTCCTCCTTATCCTCCTTTTCCTTTTCTCCTCTTTCTCCTCCATTTCCTCTTTCTCTTCCCACATTTCCTCCTTCCCCCCTTTTCCTCCTTCTTCCCCATTTCCTCCTTCTCACCCATTTCCTTTCCTCCTCCATTTCCACTTTCTTTTCTTCCATTTGCTCCTCCTCCCTCTCTCCCTCTTTTGTCCTACCCACCCTCCCTCCCTCCCCTCCCCTCCCTCTTAACTGAAACTCTTTATCCCCCACTCTCCTTCTCCCTCACATGCTCTCCCTTTCATATAAATCAATAATGATTTTTTTTCATTTTCAGTGTACCATCCTCTGAAATATTTTGAAGCTTTCATTCTTTGGAACTTGTATTCATAGCTCTTTGAGTGTCTTGTACTGAAGGACCCATCCCATTCTTATACCTGGATGCTGCAAGTTCCTGGAGTATAAAGATGCAATTTTTCAAGAATTCATTTTGGACAGTTCACCCTTACAACCTACCAAGGCATATGTTTCAAGGTCAATAGTTGAAGAAAAACTCCTATCTTTCTATAAATAATGCTATGTGTTGATCTTGTCAGATGAAGAAAGAATGAAAGAGTATTACCATTATAGAAAGCTTACAAAGTGATATTCTCAACAGTTAATATTTGTATACTGTTACTGTACAGGATGCATTGTCTGTAATGGACTATTTTAAAATGTAGATGGACAATGTTAGAAAGCTAAAAGACAAAGATTAAGATTTATCAAGTCAAACGCAGATCACTTGAACCTGATGGTAGCGGTGTTGCCACTAAGATCTAGTGACATTTCGATACACCCTACATCTTCCACTGTGATATTACATTGCAAAGGGAAAAGAATTACCATGCATCAAGAGTTATATTTGTTACATCAGCATAGCTTTTTAAGTTTGTCAAGACGTTGATCAATTTCATTCATAGTCGTAAAGTGGTTGGTTTTGCTTGAAGATACAGGAACAATCTCTATTATGGTTTCTTAAATTTGCTGTTACATAACTTATTGATGCATGAGATTCCCCTGGATTTATAATAGAGCCTCAGTTATATAAGAATTATAAATTAGAAATATAGGCACAAAGCTTGTATATGTATATATACGGTACTTGGAACTGTGCAAACATTATGTATGTATGACCAGTACTAAATTCTTAAATTATATGAAGTTATTTGAAATTATTGGAAATTCTTTATTCAGAAATGTTTAAATGCGAGTTGAAATTGATAGGCCTGAAGTTTATGGTGCACACATGGAAGTCTGTATATTCCTAAGGATTTGAAAAAACTCTTTTTGATGTTAAAATGATTAGAACTGACTTTTGAAATTAAGGTAAAAGTTACCCACTTGTAAATATGAATATCTCAAAATTATTTAATGTTTTACTTCAAACATTTTTTTTTTAATTATTTGCACCCTTCTAAGCAGGAAGAATATACAGCTATGGATGAAAATGTTACAAGATTCACCATAATAGATAGCATAATGTATTTAATCTTGATACAATTTGAATTTGGCTTGTTAGCAGCAAAATATGGAGTAGTTAAGAAAGCAATGATGCCTTCATTTTAAATTGGCATTCAATATTGTGAATTCCATTCAGTGGAAAGTTAAAAGTTTAATTATTTTCAATGTTTGATTATATGTATGTGTATGTATACATGTGTGCATGCTAGTGTGTGTGCAAGAGAGTGCATGTCCATATTTCTGACTAGTATTATAAGAATGAAATAAAAGTATTGGGACTTATATTTGTACTTTACAATTTTATTTATGAAGCATCATCAAAATTTTTGAACACATGCATAAATTATTACTTAACATATTAGTAACTTTGCAGAACTATGAGGAACATAAATGGCACAGATATATTGCAAAGTAGATTATAATTTAGGGATGCCTCAGGAAATGAAATAGAATTTTAGACCAGTACATGAATTGGTCGAATTTTTCACCTTCTGCTTAGATATGTATCAGAGAACATCAGCTTTGGGAAGCTTAGTAGCAGTCCACTGTCAGTTCTAAGGTGGGAGCTGTTGGCAAGGGTGCAGTGTAGCTTGGTGACTTAATCACAGACCGGTACAGCTTTACATTTTATGAAATGAGGCCTTCCATGTAACAGAGGTGTTCTCCGACCAATTACCCTACGATACATTTAATAAATATTTTGTTGATTTAGTTTCGTCTATTACATAAACATTGATATGTTTGTATTAATACGCAAGTCATGAGAGGTCATTAATGTAAAAATATCATTGCTTATGCTATAGATGAAAACTTAAACTAATAATATATTTAATAAACACAGCTTTAGGCAGTTGGCCTGAGAACGCTTTTGGATGCGTGCACCCTCAAATGATTATCTTAGCCCATAATGCAGGAAATATGCTTTGTCTTTAGGATGTATGGAATTGTTCTCATAAGCTGACTGGTATAATTTGCTGTGGGTTTGACATGTATGCCTTTGAATGAGAAATCCAGTCTGTTTTTTTTATGGCATTAAGTATTTACATGTTATATTCAACTTGTGCATTATTTAACAATATGGAAAACTTACAGTAATTTCAATGCTGTCTCTCTATTGGCCACTATGACTTAATATTTCCCTTATAAAACCATATCTGCATGCAAAATTATTGATTCACAAAGAGATGATAGCTGTACATCCAAAACATGTCCTCAGGTGTAGCTGGAAACTTGGGAAAATATGGTTGCAGTATAATAGTTCAAGATTATATTTTGTTGACTTGTTGCAAAATCATCCAGAACTCCTTGCCCAACCATATTACCTTAATTAGGGTACTTTGTTTTGTCTTTGAATATTTTATAAGGAAGAAATTGATTTGCATTTTATCTTCTAATATTATATCTTGTCTCTTCAAAGTCATATGATCTGTTTGTCAGTCTTTGAATGATGTGCAGAGCTAGGTAATAGAGGTAGTGTGACTAATAGTTGAGATTTGTTATTATGTTCTACTGTTGAAAAAAAAAATCAAGAAAATAAGAAATAAGACTACTATGGAATACTGATTTGAAGATCCTGCCTAAATGGGAGTAATTTTTTTCATTAGTACACCTTACAGAAAACCACATTGTTGTAGACTATTCCTAAACTGTGTATCCTGGATCATGGAGGAACCTGGCTATCTCCACCACAGCTAAACTCCATGGAGACCTTACAGGATTCTTGGATAATCATTACCGCTTCACTGTCGATAACTAGATGTGAAGCTAATCGATTGCTCATTTGTATAATGGGACTATTTTTTTTAATCTTTATATGAACAAATGAAGTTATTTTGAAATTTACTTAAGGCACTCTAGTATTTGCATTGAGTATTGAGAGACAAAATTAGGAGAGACTCATACATACAGTCTCTGTCTTAGTCACTATATAATATGATGCCTCTGAAAGACTATGTAGATGTAATTTTTGTATGCATTTTTTATGTGAATACTACAAGAATTTTTGATATGGAGATTGGATCTATGTTAGAGTATAAGTGATTGCTCATTGTGCTGTACATATATTTATTTTTCATATATTACACCAAGCCTTGTAGTGTTGGGCATATATTTGTCAAATTCCTATAGGTCACCAATACATACTGATACTGCAGCATGCAAAGAAAAAAATAATGATACATTATCAATTTAGAATTGAGGAAGAATTATTCTCTATAGACCAGAAGTTTGAAGGGAATGCTATCAGATCCTTCGATGGGGAATGAATAAACTTGAAGTGTTACATGTAGTTATTTTTTGCAAAACAGTTTTTCTGAAGAACTTGTTGCAGTTACAGTAAGCAGGTGATTGTGCTTTGTATTGTTAAAGATTTGTTTGTAAGTGGAACACAAATATTTAAAGTCATTCTTGCTATGAAGACCAACACTACACATTTACTTCTGATTCACACATCGTTATTGCAATACAAGATGTCTGGCTGTTAGATTTTTAGATTTGTTTGTTATAATATGCATAGCTTAAATTGTAAAGGTGAAGGCCTCTGTTTTACATGATAGTTATGGTTTTAGTGTAATCTTTGCACCAATATTGTATTCAGTGTTGAAAGCACAATACTGAGATGCTGGTGTTTTTCTTTTCTTTTTAATTTCAAGAAAAGGCAGGGAAAATACTGAAATACACAGTTGTTGGATGAAGAAACATTTATAAAGTTTAAATTTAGGCAGACATTTTGTAATATTGTTCTGATCAGTAATCAGTGTTCTCATTACTGTAACTCAAAAGAACAGTAAATAAAAGTAATGGATGTTTAAAAATCTGAAAGCGTAGTTTGACTCTGATTCTGAAGAAGTACTTTTTCTTTCACTGGATTGCTAAGTATATGAGACTGGTTTTGTATAGTGTTACCTATATGAAGTGGATGCCCAAAAAATGTTTCCAGTATTTCCATCTCGTAAGGTTAGGTTACACTCGAAGCAAAAAGCAAACATTAGCTTATTAGGTAGAAACCAACAAT
>NC_091559.1:43153631-43161131 GCF_042767895.1 Penaeus vannamei | reverse complement strand
AATTATAATAGTACCACCAGTGGCAATAACAAATATGAGAACTAGACAAACATAATGATGATAAGGATGATAATAATAGTAATGTATATAAATATTATGATAATTATAGTACTGCTATAGCTTTTTCTGCTACTACTGATAGTAAAAATAGTGATATTGCTTAAAGTAATGATAACGGTCATTATAAATAACAACATTTATTATCCGTAACAATACCGATATCATTAAGAACAATAATTCACTTGATTCAAAATGGAATGCACAATACAGATATAAAATAACCCTTTTCATCTCAAATAATGGCGAAGATAAACATTGAGGGCTTATGGGGATAGACCACCTGAGGGACCCTATATATATGTTTATGTATATATATATAGAGAGAGAGATAGAGAGATGGATAGATAGACAAATAGATATAGATATGTATATATTGTGACACAACAAAGCGTTCTTTTTCTTATTAGAATTTAGACTTTTTTCAGTTTGGACATAAACCAAATATAGCTCGCACCTTCCTGATTAATACTATTATACTCTCTATTTTTTACAAAAGAATCTCCACGTAAAGGGTATGGAATTACTTGTGTCATGCATATGTGATTTTATTTATTCATTTGGAGTCTTCCTCCGTCAGTGGCCAGGGTGTGGTAAAACCCCCTTCACCCCCCCTAGCTCCGCTCTTGTTCTCAGATCTCCAAAGGTAGTTCTGTTCTCTTTAAAAAAAAACCGTTGAGAAATCACGTGATCGCGCGAGAAAGGCAAAACGCATCCGAGGATCAGACTGTTGTTTTCTTTCTGACATGGTATGTAAATCAGATTTTCTAGAAGATGCTTGAGCTTTTGCCATCCAAATCTACGATTTTGAGATTAATCTTCGCTTATAAAGCCGGATGTGAAACACGACCCCAAAAGAGTTGTTTATATCAGAAATCAGCGAAAATGGGCTAGTTAGCTACGCGACTTAAGCTTCCATGTTGATTTTGATCCAGTCAAGGTAGTGCGAGACCTGCGTGTAGACGGCGGGGTAGGCGTCGCAGCCGGAGCCCCAGGACACGATGCCCTGCTGGACGCCGTCGCAGAAGAGGGGTCCGCCAGAGTCGCCCTGGAGCGAGAGAGAGAAAAGCGGGTGATGTGCAGCACGCAGAAATTAGGACACGTGGAGTTAAATAGGACACGTGGAGTTAAATACGACACGTGGAGTTAAATAGGACACGTGGAGTTAAATAGGACACGTGGAGTAAATAGGACACGTGGAGTTAAATAAGACACGTGGAGTTAAATAGGACACGTGGAGTTAAATAGGACACGTCGAGTAAATAGGACACGTGGAGTTAAATAGGACACGTGGAGTTAAATAGGACACGTGGAGTTAAATAGGACACGTGGAGTTAAATAGGACACGTGGAGTTAAATAGGACACGTGGAGTAAATAGGACACGTGGAGTTAAATAGGACACGTGGAGTTAAATAGGACACGTGGAGTTAAATAGGACACGTGAAGTTAAATAGGACACGTGAAGTAAAAAGGACACGTGGAGCATGGCGATTATAACACACACTGCACACTACGATCCAAGGGCACCCACGTTGCACACTCCTTGGCCGCCGAGGAAGCCAGCGCAAATCATGTCGATCATGACGGAGTCCTCCCCGTAGATGTCCCTGCACTCCTCGTCCGTCAGGTAAGGGAGGTCGACGTAGCGCAGGTCGCTGCTCACGTCTCCGCCTTCCTGCAGGGGGAGAAGCCGGCGTGTTACCTGTACTCCTGTCAAGAGGGGAATACTTACACCTGCTAAACGTATTATTGATTCAGTGGTACAGTATAATTATGGGAAGTCAGGGGGCGTTTGGAATAAAGAAAAAAAAAATCAAAAAAAAAAAAGAAAAAAAGAAAAACAAAGATAATGCAGATAATATTTTCTTTTCTTTATTTTCTATAATATGAGAATGAGGGTGAAGGTGGAAGAGAAAGAGGACAGTTTAAAAGGAATATTGAGAGGAGGAGAGAGAGATACACAGTGAAGAAAAAGTGAAAGAGAAAGAATGAGAGCTCCAAACAGACAGAAAAAAAGGGGGGAAAGTAAAACCACATAGAGATAGCTTTAAGATAACGATTCTAAACCGAGAAAATCAAGGAAGTTAAGAAAGATGTAGACGGGAAGAGATAACTGTCGGTATAAACTAATTCAGATCAATTCAGTGAAATTTGTGAGTTCAGTTCAGTGAAATTTGTGAGATTTGTGAGTTCAGTTCAGTGAAATTTGTGATTTATGAGTTCAGTTCAGTGAAATTTGTGAGATTTGTGAGTTCAGTTCAGTGAAATTTGTGAGATTTGTGAGTCCAATTCAACGAGATTTACGAATTCAGTTCAGTGAGATTTGTGAGTTCAATCCAACTCAGTGAAACCCTGAACAACGTACCACCGTGTAGCCCCATCCGACGGCGGTACAAATAGTCCCATTCGAAGGTTCCTGGTAGTCCGAGGGCAGAGCGACCGTGGAGACCAAATCGTGGACGAAGACGAAGTTATGGGACGTCTGCGGGACAAAAGAGGAGATACTGAAATTAAATGTGATAAGAGAAATGAAAAAAAAAAAAATAATAGGCTATTAAATGTAATAATAAAGATCGAAAAAAGAGGAGAAACTGAAATTAAATGTAATAAAAATGAAAAAAATAAAACATGAATAGGCTATTAAATGTAATAAAAATCGAAAAAAGGAGAAACTGAAATTAAATGTAATAAAAATGAAAAAAAATAAAACATGAATAGGCTATTAAATGTAATAATAAAGATCGAAAAAAGATGAGGAACTAAAATTAAATGTAATAAGAAAAATCGAAAATTTATTCAATGTAATAATAAAAATCGAAAAAAGATGAGGAACTAAAATTAAATGTAATAAGAAAAAAAAACAAACAAACGTGAATAGGCTATTAAATGTAATAATAAAAATCGGAAAAACACAAGAATAGGCTATTAAATGTAATAATAATAATCGAAAAAAGGAGAAACTGAAATTAAATGTAATAAGAGAAATGAAAAAAAACATGAATAGGCTATTAAATGTAATAATAAAAATCGAAAAGAGGGTGAATAGGCTATTAAATATAATAATGAAAATCGAAAAAAGGAGAAACTAAAAATGTAATAAAAATCGAAAAAAAAACATGAATAGGCTATTAAATGTAATAATAAAGATCGAAAAAAAGATGAGAAACTGAAATTAAATGTAATAAGAAAAATTGAAAAAAAAAAAAACGTGAATTGGCTATTAAATGTAATAATAAAAATCGAAAAGAATGTGAAATTAAAATCAAATGTATAATAAAAATCGTAAAAAGATGAGAAACTGAAATTAAATGTAATTAGAAAAATCGAAAAAAACAACATGAATAGGCTATTAAATGTAATAATAAAAATCGAAAAAAAATGAGAAACTAAAATTAAATGTAATAATAAAGATCGAAAAAAGATGAGGAACTAAAATTAAATGTAATAATAAAGATAAAAAAAAGATGAGGAACTAAAATTAAATGTAATAATAAAAATCGGAAAAAAACACAAGAATAGGCTATTAAATGTAATAATAAAAATCGAAAAAAGATGAGAAACTAAAAAAATGTAATAAGAAAAATCGAAAAAACACGAATATGCAATTAACTGTAATAATAATAAATGAAAAAAAACATGAATAGGCAATTAAATGTAATAAGAAAATAACATGAATAGGATAAAAAGATAAAAAAATCAGAAGCTATATGAAGCATTCTCTAATTTCCAATTTGCAATAACAATAGATAAGTAAAAAAAAAAAGCAAAACAAACCAATCATCCAGAAAAATACGTCAAAAAAGCCTTTTCCATTCTTATATCCCAGAAATATGTATAAAAAAACATTTTCTATTCTTATAGCTATCAGAAAATATAAATAAAAAAGCATTTTCCAGAAATATGTATAAAAAGCAGTTTCTATTCTCATAGCTATCAGAAAATATAAATAAAAAAGCATTTTCCATTCTCATAGCCCAGAAATATGTATATAAAAAAAAAAACATTTTCCATTCTCATAGCCCAGAAATATATACAATTTTTTTTTTTTTCATTCTCATAGCTTCCCCCCACCCACCCCCTCTCCCGCCTTCTAGCTTCTCCTACGCCCCGGCCACAGACCCTGATAATAGCGATGTCGTTGACTCCCGTGGTCGTTGAGAAGTCGTGCATGAAGACCTTCTGGCTCCGCTTCGTCTCCTCCAAACCGGAAGTGTGGTCGAGGTTTTGCTCTCCGGCCACGATGTCGAAGGAGGAGTCGGAGTATCTGAGGGAGAGGAAGGGAGGGAGGGGGTGATAAAGAGGGAAGGGAGGGAGGGGGTGATAAAGAAGGGAGGGAGGGAGGGGGTGATAAAGAGGGAAGGGAGGGAGGGGGTGATAAAGAAGGGAAGGGAGGGAGGGGGTGATAAAGAAGGAAGGGAGGAAGGGGTGATAAAGAGGGAAGGGAGGAAGGGGGTAATAAAGATAGGAGGATAAGAGGGGTTGGATAGAAGGGAAAAGAAGAGGGGAGAGAGGGTGAAGGAAGGAAGGTGATAAAGAAGGAAGGAAGGGGGTGAGAAAGAAAGGGTGACAAGAGGGATTGGGTAGAAGGAACAAGAAGGGGGAAAAGAGGGTGGGAGGAATAAGAATAAGAGAAAAAAAGGGAAAAAAGAAGTGTTACACGAAAATAAACGGAACAAATATATGCCAGCTCACCCACTTACTTTCCAAGCAAAGAATCTAGGAAAAAGGGGGAAAGAGAGAGAGAGAGAGAGAGAGAGAGAGAGAGAGAGAGAGAGAGAGAGAGAGAGAGAGAGAGAGAGAGAGAGAGAGAGAGAGACAGACAGACAGAGAGAGACAGAGAGCGAGAGACAGAGAGACAGAGAGAGACAGATAAAGAAAGAAAGAAAGAGAGAAAGAAAGAGAGAGAGAATACCAGCGAAACCATACACCACACACACCAAAATCCTCAACAGAAACCGAAGCATATTCACCCCTTGACGCAATGGGCAGCTGTCAGGACGTGGTTATCGTTAATAATGGTCCCGCCACACGTATGAGAGCTTCCGAAAAGACTGCGATGCTGAATGGATACCTGCGCGAGAAATGAGATACCTTGGGATGAGGAGAAGCCGAGGGAATGAGAATGAGAATAAGGTGAATGAATGGTGAATTGAGAATAAGATTACCTGGGCAATTAAAAAAAGAATTAGAATAAGGTGAATGATTGGTGAATGAGAATAAGATTACCTGGGCAATTAAAAAAAGAATGAGAATAAGGTGAATGATTGGTGAACGAGAATAAGATTACCTGGGCAATTAAAAAAAGAATGAGAATAAGGTGAATGATTGGTGAATGAGAATAAGATTACCTGGGCAATTAAAAAAAGAATGAGAATAAGGTGAATGAATGGTGAATGAGAATAAGATTACCTGGGCAATTAAGAAAAGAATAAGAATAAGGCGAATGAACGGTGAATGAGAATAAGAAAGGAAGAAAGAAAAAAACACTACGCAAGTCAGGAAAAAGTACATTTAATGAAGGAGAATTGAGTTGCTGATGAAATACGGTGATATCATCTTGGTAATATGAGAGGCCACCTGGCGAGCGAAAGTTCGAGGAAATGATAATAGAGATTAAGTGAAAATGGCAATATTGCTATTATTGACATTATTATTATTACTATTATCGCTATTATTAACAATATTATTATGATTACAATTTTTATCATTGTTATTATTATTATTATTATTGGTATTATTATTATCATTATTATTACTACTACTACTACTATCATTATCATTGCTGTTATTATCATTATTATCATAATTACTGTTATCTTTATGATTATTACTATTGGTCTTATTAGTCTTTGTTATTATCATCATATCATCATCATCATTGTTATTATTATTATCATCATTATTAGTAGTCTTATCATTATTCTTATTACTATCACTATAATCATGAATATTATTATTATTATGGTGGTGATGCTGATGATCAAATCATATTGTTATGGTTATCCTTACTACCATTATTATTATTATCATTGTTAGCAATATTATTATCAATATTACCATTATCATTATTAGCGTTATTGTAATGTTGCTGTGATTATCATCATTATTGTTGTAATGATAATGATGATTGTTATTATTATCATTATTGAGATTAATGTGAATACAATTGTTTTCATCATCATCCTTTATTATTGAGTCTATTATTATTATTGTTATTATCATACTAATTTGCATTATTATTACTAATGTTTATATCATTATCCTTATTATCAGTTTCACTATCATTAACTTCATCAATATCATCCCCACTGTCATTATTATGGCTATGATCATCATTCCCATTGTTATCATTATTAATTGACATCAAAATTGTTTTATCATTACTATCATCATCGATATCAAATTTATCATAAAATAATTATTAATTGACATCAAAATTGTTTATATCATTACTATCATCATCGATATCACTATCAAATCTATCATAAAATAAGTCTTCGCTGCAGATGTGCCGCAGCCCTCAAGAAACCCCTCTCCTGCCCTCTTGTCGCCGGCGTGAGGGCAAGAGCGCGCCCCTCAATACGCACCATAGCCGGGAACTGCCCTTGCGTCGCCACCTCCCCGCCCACGATGCGCTGTGGCGGGAGCTGCGGCGCCCGCTCCAGGAACCTCACCACCTCCGGCACGAACTTCCCTCCGGCTTTGGCTACGGAGGGAGAGAGCGAGGCTTTGAGGTTGTGGAGAGGGAGAGAGAGGGAGAATACGGGGAGGAAGGGAGGGAGAGGGCAAGGCGCTGAGGTTGTGGAGAGGGAGAGAGGGAGAATATGGAACGAACGGAGGGAGAGGGCGAGGCTTTGAGGTTGTGGAGAGGGAGAGGGCGAGGCTTTGAGGTTGTGGAGAGGGAGAGAGGGAGAATATGGCACGAACGGAGGGAGAGGGCGAGGTTTTGAGGCTGTGGAGAGGGAGAGAGGGAGAATATGGCACGAACGGAGCGAGAGGGCAAGGCGCTGAGGTTGTGGAGAGGGAGAGAGGGAGAACATGGCACGAACAGAGGGAGAGGGCAAGGCGCTGAGGTTGTGGAGAGGGAGAGAGGGAGAATATGGCACGAACGGAGGGAGAGGGAGAATATGGCACGAACGGAGGGAGAGGGTGAGGCTTTGAGGTTGTGGAGAGGGAGAGAGGGAGAATATGGCACGAACGGAGGGAGAGGGCGAGGTTTTGGGGTTGTGGAGAGGGAGAGAGAGGGAGAACATGGCACAAAGGGAGGGAGAGGGCGAGGTTTTGAGGTTGTGGAGAGGGAGAAAGGGAGAATATGGCACGGACGGAGGGAGAGGGCGAGGTTTTGAGGTTGTGGAGAGGGAGAGAGGGAGACTACGGGGAGGAAGGGAGGGAGAGGGCGAGGTTTTGAGGTTGTGGAGAGGGAGAGAGAGGGAGAACATGGC
>NC_091559.1:43138631-43141131 GCF_042767895.1 Penaeus vannamei | reverse complement strand
GCCTTTCTACCTGAGTAAGGTATTGTCCGAATATCAAAATAACAAAAGCTAATGATAGATTAAATGCGTACACATAAACACTTTGGGAACGAAAATCAGGTAATCAAATCACACACACACACACACACACACACACACATATATATATATATATATATATATATATATATATATATATATATATATATATATATACATTCATATATATACGTGTGTGTGTGTGTGCACACATAATACACACACTGTGGAAAGGAGGAGATGAAAAAAATCCGTAATGCTATGATAGCGGTGTGCGTGTTTATGAAGAGAAAAGCCACATTGGAATACTTTACAGTACACATGTGGAAAATTTGTTGGCGTGTTAGTCCGTCCCGTTAAGGCGTCGGAAAGACAGGCGGCATCCCTTCCCATTATCCCTTCACTCTCCCTTCGCGGCGGTTGGTAAGCTGCGGCGGGATATACTTCGACCGCAGGAAAGCGAGCGACGGCATGAAATAATCGCCGCGGTTTAGAGGAGGGAGAGGGTAGGGGCGGAATCAGATAAGCTTCGATTTCGCAAATTGAAAACGGGAAAGTTTAGATATATCAGCACATCCCCAAACCGCCAACTGACGACAAGCAACCGGAGACAAGGATCCTTGGCCCTCCCGACCTTCTTCAGGCAGCTCACGCCATGCAGCTGAGGTCCTGCTGAGGTGCCAGCGTCCGTCGCGCCATGCAGCCCTGGCACCTGCTGCTCCTGCTGCTCCTCCTCCTGGCCGAGGAACCGGTGAGGCTAATTCTTGTTTCCTCCTGCGCTGGCTGTAGCATCTCCTTCACAGCTGCGAAAGGACCGCTATTGGCCATGAATCCTGTGCTTTCCCTCTGCCATTTGATGCAACCGATTGTCACTATATTAAATGTTTATTATACTCCCTTCTCGCCATGGTGTGGACAGAATGAGAGGATGTATCTCTTCTGCGTAACCTGAAAACCTGTCGAAAACTTGTCTCCTTCCTGTAAAGGCTGTTAACCGGCAGTCAAACACTTTACAATGTACCTATAGCATTAGCATCTAATCAAAAACTGTAAAACACAATTTATGTTATCCCTGTTAACAGATTATATATCCATGCCCGTTACCTGCTTTTGTGTTAACTGTGTGTTCAAATAGAAGTTAATATTTAAGCTCTTGAACATCTACACACCGTCCGGGTATCGGCAGTTTGAAGATTATATTCTTGGGCCAGAGATAGAAACAACCAAGAGCTGGGTTGTGGTAGGGCCCTCTACACACATACATGTATATGTGTGTATGTGTGCATATATATATATATATATATATATATATATATATATATATATATATATATATACATACATACATACACACACACACACACACACACACACACACACACACACACACACACATATATATATATATATATATATATATATATATATACATATATATATATACATACATATATACACATATTTATATATATGCATACACACTTATATACACATATTTACATATATGCATACACATATAAACACACATACATGCACACGTGTGTATGTATATATGTGTGTGTGTGTGTAATCAATATTCATACATTTGTATATTCCATCACAAGAAATCAAAGCATTTAAAATTAAATCACATGCATAAAATGTTGAAATCTAGTCAGTGGAGCTTCCAGAAGGGGATGTGAACAGAAGCAAAGTTTACACATGCGTTGTCACGTCTCCAACAAATGCATCCACGTACAAAAATAGCAATAGGCTGAAACAGATTAAAATATTGTAATAAATGCAGAGTACAGGCCTACCAAAGAGAGAGAGAGAGAGAGAGAGAGAGAGAGAGAGAGAGAGAGAGAGAGAGAGAGAGAGAGAGAGAGAGAGAGAGAGAGAGAGAGAATGAGAGAGAGAGAGAGAGAGAGAGAGAGAATGAGAGAGAGAGAGAGAGAGAATGAGAGAGAGAGAGAGAGAGAGAGAGAGAGAGAGAGAGAGAGAGAATCCTCCTCCTCCGTAAACAAAGGAGGACGTGCAAGAACAGGGAGCTGCCTTGCATAAGCCTCCCCTGCCAGCTCAGTGCCTCCTTGTGGCCCTGCGCGGTAACTAGGCACTTCATAGTCCTGGGCGGAACTGTGAAGGTTTTTTGAGCGGCAGGAAGGCCTAAAGATTCGAAAGTTTACCCTTTTTTGATAATCGAATGTAATAACAAGACAAGGTAAATATTGCAATAAATCTTACTTCTATTATATCGGTAATTTTTACAAATGTATGGTATCTAAATGTGATGTGGCACCCAATTTTCGTTGTCATTGTATCGCTATTTGTATTTTCCATAATATACTAAAAAAAAAAGAAAAAAAGTAGAAGACTGCTCATTCAAAGTTTGACAGTTTATCAAAAGAGGTCTCCAAGTTTTATTATTATTATTATTATCAAAGCGAACTAATCAACAGAGGAAAGTTTGCTTAAGAATGAAAAACAAATTAACAAAAAATAA
>NC_091559.1:43116131-43126131 GCF_042767895.1 Penaeus vannamei | reverse complement strand
CCAGGAGGAACACCACCACCGGGAGGAACACCACCACCAGGAGGAACTCCACCACCAGGAGGGACTCCACCACCAGGAGGAACACCACCACCAGGAGGAACACCATCACCAGGAGGAACTCCACCACCAGGAGGAACTCCACCATCAGGAGGAACACCACCACCTGGAGGAACACAACCACCAGGAGGAACTCCACCACCTGGAGGAACTCCACTACCAGGAGGAACACCACCACCAGGAGGAACACCACCACCAGGAGGAACTCCACCACCTGGAGGAACTCCACCACAAGGAGGAACTCCACCACCAGGAGGAACTCCACCACCTGGAGGAATTCCACCACCTGGAGGAACACCACCACCAGGAGGAACACCACCACCTGGAGGAACACCACCACCAGGAGGAACACCACCACCTGGAGGAACACCACCACCTGGAGGAACACCACCACCAGGAGGAACACCACCACCGGGAGGAACACCACCACCTGGAGGAACACCACCACCGGGAGGAACACCACCACCAGGAGGAACTCCACCACCAGGAGGAACACCACCACCAGGAGGAACACCACCACCGGGAGGAACACCACCACCGGGAGGAACTCCACCACCAGGAGGAACTCCACCACCTGGAGGAACTCCACCACCTGGAGGAACTCCACCACCTGGAGGAACACCACCACCAGGAGGAACACCACCACCGGGAGGAACACCACCACCGGGAGGAACACCACCACCAGGAGGAACACCACCACCAGGAGGAACTCCACCACCAGGAGGAACACCACCACCAGGAGGAACACCACCACCAGGAGGAACTCCACCACCAGGAGGAACACCACCACCAGGAGGAACACCACCACCAGGAGGAACACCACCACCAGGAGGAACACCACCACCAGGAGGAACACCACCACCAGGAGGAACACCACCACCAGGAGGAACACCACCACCAGGAGGAACACCACCACCAGGAGGAACACCACCACCAGGAGGAACACCACCACCAGGAGGAACACCACCACCAGGAGGAACACCACCACCAGGAGGAACACCACCACCGGGAGGAACACCACCACCAGGAGGAACACCACCACCAGGAGGAACACCACCACCAGGAGGAACACCACCACCAGGAGGAACACCACCACCTGGAGGAACACCACCACCAGGAGGAACACCACCACCAGGAGGAACACCACCACCAGGAGGAACACCACCACCAGGAGGAACACCACCACCAGGAGGAACACCACCACCAGGAGGAACACCACCACCAGGAGGAACACCACCACCAGGAGGAACACCACCACCAGGAGGAACTCCACCACCAGGAGGAACTCCACCACCAGGAGGAACACCACCACCGGGAGGAACACCACCACCAGGAGGAACACCACCACCAGGAGGAACACCACCACCTGGAGGAACACCACCACCAGGAGGAACACCACCACCAGGAGGAACTCCACCACCAGGAGGAACACCACCACCAGGAGGAACACCACCACCTGGAGGAACACCACCACCAGGAGGAACACCACCACCAGGAGGAACACCACCACCAGGAGGAACACCACCACCAGGAGGAACTCCACCACCAGGAGGAACACCACCACCAGGAGGAACACCACCACCAGGAGGAACTCCACCACCAGGAGGAACACCACCACCAGGAGGAACACCACCACCAGGAGGAACACCACCACCAGGAGGAACACCACCACCAGGAGGAACACCACCACCAGGAGGAACACCACCACCAGGAGGAACACCACCACCAGGAGGAACACCACCACCAGGAGGAACACCACCACCAGGAGGAACACCACCACCAGGAGGAACTCCACCACCAGGAGGAACACCACCACCAGGAGGAACACCACCACCAGGAGGAACACCACCACCAGGAGGAACACCACCACCAGGAGGAACACCACCACCAGGAGGAACACCACCACCTGGAGGAACACCACCACCAGGAGGAACACCACCACCAGGAGGAACTCCACCACCAGGAGGAACACCACCACCAGGAGGAACACCACCACCAGGAGGAACACCACCACCTGGAGGAACACCACCACCAGGAGGAACACCACCACCTGGAGGAACACCACCACCAGGAGGAACACCACCACCAGGAGGAACACCACCACCAGGAGGAACACCACCACCAGGAGGAACACCACCACCAGGAGGAACACCACCACCAGGAGGAACACCACCACCGGGAGGAACACCACCACCAGGAGGAACACCACCACCAGGAGGAACACCACCACCAGGAGGAACACCACCACCAGGAGGAACTCCACCACCAGGAGGAACACCACCACCAGGAGGAACACCACCACCAGGAGGAACACCACCACCAGGAGGAACACCACCACCAGGAGGAACACCACCACCTGGAGGAACACCACCACCAGGAGGAACACCACCACCAGGAGGAACACCACCACCAGGAGGAACACCACCACCAGGAGGAACACCACCACCAGGAGGAACTCCACCACCAGGAGGAACACCACCACCAGGAGGAACACCACCACCAGGAGGAACACCACCACCAGGAGGAACACCACCACCAGGAGGAACTCCACCACCAGGAGGAACACCACCACCTGGAGGAACACCACCACCAGGAGGAACACCACCACCAGGAGGAACACCACCACCAGGAGGAACACCACCACCAGGAGGAACACCACCACCAGGAGGAACTCCACCACCTGGAGGAACACCACCACCAGGAGGAACACCACCACCAGGAGGAACACCACCACCAGGAGGAACTCCACCACCAGGAGGAACACCACCACCAGGAGGAACACCACCACCAGGAGGAACACCACCACCAGGAGGAACACCACCACCAGGAGGAACACCACCACCAGGAGGAACACCACCACCAGGAGGAACACCACCACCGGGAGGAACACCACCACCAGGAGGAACACCACCACCAGGAGGAACACCACCACCAGGAGGAACACCACCACCAGGAGGAACACCACCACCAGGAGGAACACCACCACCAGGAGGAACACCACCACCAGGAGGAACACCACCACCAGGAGGAACACCACCACCGGGAGGAACACCACCACCAGGAGGAACACCACCACCAGGAGGAACTCCACCACCAGGAGGAACACCACCACCAGGAGGAACACCACCACCAGGAGGAACTCCACCACCAGGAGGAACACCACCACCAGGAGGAACACCACCACCAGGAGGAACACCACCACCAGGAGGAACACCACCACCAGGAGGAACACCACCACCAGGAGGAACACCACCACCAGGAGGAACTCCACCACCAGGAGGAACACCACCACCAGGAGGAACTCCACCACCTGGAGGAACACCACCACCAGGAGGAACACCACCACCAGGAGGAACACCACCACCAGGAGGAACACCACCACCAGGAGGAACACCACCACCGGGAGGAACACCACCACCTGGAGGAACACCACCACCAGGAGGAACTCCACCACCAGGAGGAACACCACCACCAGGAGGAACACCACCACCAGGAGGAACACCACCACCAGGAGGAACACCACCACCAGGAGGAACACCACCACCTGGAGGAACACCACCACCAGGAGGAACACCACCACCAGGAGGAACACCACCACCAGGAGGAACACCACCACCGGGAGGAACACCACCACCAGGAGGAACACCACCACCAGGAGGAACACCACCACCAGGAGGAACACCACCACCAGGAGGAACTCCACCACCAGGAGGAACACCACCACCAGGAGGAACACCACCACCAGGAGGAACACCACCACCAGGAGGAACACCACCACCAGGAGGAACACCACCACCAGGAGGAACACCACCACCAGGAGGAACACCACCACCAGGAGGAACACCACCACCAGGAGGAACACCACCACCGGGAGGAACACCACCACCAGGAGGAACACCACCACCAGGAGGAACACCACCACCAGGAGGAACACCACCACCAGGAGGAACACCACCACCGGGAGGAACACCACCACCAGGAGGAACACCACCACCAGGAGGAACACCACCACCAGGAGGAACACCACCACCAGGAGGAACTCCACCACCAGGAGGAACACCACCACCAGGAGGAACACCACCACCGGGAGGAACACCACCACCGGGAGGAACACCACCACCAGGAGGAACACCACCACCGGGAGGAACACCACCACCGGGAGGAACACCACCACCAGGAGGAACTCCACCACCAGGAGGAACACCACCACCAGGAGGAACACCACCACCAGGAGGAACACCACCACCAGGAGGAACACCACCACCAGGAGGAACTCCACCACCAGGAGGAACACCACCACCAGGAGGAACACCACCACCTGGAGGAACACCACCACCAGGAGGAACACCACCACCAGGAGGAACACCACCACCAGGAGGAACACCACCACCAGGAGGAACACCACCACCAGGAGGAACACCACCACCAGGAGGAACACCACCACCGGGAGGAACACCACCACCGGGAGGAACACCACCACCAGGAGGAACACCACCACCAGGAGGAACTCCACCACCGGGAGGAACACCACCACCAGGAGGAACACCACCACCAGGAGGAACTCCACCACAAGGAGGAACACCACCACCAGGAGGAACACCACCACCAGGAGGAACACCACCACCTGGAGGAACTCCACCACCAGGAGGAACTCCACCACCAGGAGGAACACCACCACTAGGAGGAACACCACCACCAGGAGGAACACCACCACCAGGAGGAACACCACCACCAGGAGGAACACCACCACCAGGAGGAACACCACCACCAGGAGGAACACCACCACCAGGAGGAACACCACCACCAGGAGGAACACCACCACCAGGAGGAACACCACCACCAGGAGGAACACCACCACCAGGAGGAACACCACCACCTGGAGGAACACCACCACCAGGAGGAACACCACCACCAGGAGGAACACCACCACCAGGAGGAACACCACCACCAGGAGGAACACCACCACCGGGAGGAACACCACCACCAGGAGGAACACCACCACCAGGAGGAACACCACCACCAGGAGGAACACCACCACCGGGAGGAACACCACCACCGGGAGGAACACCACCACCAGGAGGAACACCACCACCAGGAGGAACTCCACCACCAGGAGGAACTCCACCACCAGGAGGAACACCACCACCAGGAGGAACACCACCACCAGGAGGAACACCACCACCAGGAGGAACACCACCACCAGGAGGAACACCACCACCAGGAGGAACACCACCACCGGGAGGAACACCACCACCGGGAGGAACACCACCACCAGGAGGAACACCACCACCAGGAGGAACACCACCACCAGGAGGAACACCACCACCAGGAGGAACACCACCACCAGGAGGAACACCACCACCAGGAGGAACACCACCACCAGGAGGAACACCACCACCGGGAGGAACACCACCACCAGGAGGAACACCACCACCAGGAGGAACACCACCACCAGGAGGAACTCCACCACCAGGAGGAACACCACCACCAGGAGGAACACCACCACCGGGAGGAACACCACCACCAGGAGGAACACCACCACCAGGAGGAACACCACCACCAGGAGGAACACCACCACCAGGAGGAACACCACCACCAGGAGGAACACCACCACCAGGAGGAACACCACCACCAGGAGGAACACCACCACCGGGAGGAACACCACCACCAGGAGGAACAC
Source organism: Penaeus vannamei (assembly GCF_042767895.1). Classification (NCBI taxonomy): domain Eukaryota; kingdom Metazoa; phylum Arthropoda; class Malacostraca; order Decapoda; family Penaeidae; genus Penaeus; species Penaeus vannamei. The sequence goes on along the minus strand of NC_091559.1, from coordinate 43,120,394 downwards.
CACCACCAGGAGGAACACCACCACCAGGAGGAACACCACCACCAGGAGGAACACCACCACCAGGAGGAACACCACCACCAGGAGGAACACCACCACCGGGAGGAACACCACCACCAGGAGGAACACCACCACCAGGAGGAACACCACCACCAGGAGGAACACCACCACCAGGAGGAACACCACCACCAGGAGGAACTCCACCACCAGGAGGAACACCACCACCGGGAGGAACACCACCACCGGGAGGAACACCACCACCAGGAGGAACACCACCACCGGGAGGAACACCACCACCAGTAGGAACTCCACCACCAGGAGGAACACCACCTCCGGGAGGAACACCACCACCAGGAGGAACACCACCACCGGGAGGAACACCACCACCAGGAGGAACACCACCACCGGGAGGAACACCACCACCAGGAGGAACACCACCACCGGGAGGAACACCACCACCAGGAGGAACACCACCACCAGGAGGAACTCCACCACCAGGAGGAACACCACCTCCGGGAGGAACACCACCACCAGGAGGAACACCACCACCGGGAGGAACACCACCACCAGGAGGAACACCACCACCAGGAGGAACTCCACCACCAGGAGGAACACCACCACCAGGAGGAACACCACCACCAGGAGGAACACCACCACCTGGAGGAACACCACCACCAGGAGGAACACCACCACCAGGAGGAACACCACCACCAGGAGGAACTCCACCACCAGGAGGAACACCACCACCAGGAGGAACACCACCACCAGGAGGAACACCACCACCGGGAGGAACTCCACCACCAGGAGGAACACCACCACCGGGAGGAACTCCACCACCGGGAGGAACACAACCTCCGGGAGGAACACCACCTCCGGGAGGAACACCACCACCTGGAGGAACACCAACACCAGGAGGAACACCACCACCAGGAGGAACACCACCACCAGGAGGAACACCACCACCAGGAGGAACTCCACCACCAGGAGGAACACCACCTCCGGGAGGAACACCACCTCCGGGAGGAACACCACCACCAGGAGGAACACCACCACCGGGAGGAACACCACCACCAGGAGGAACACCACCACCGGGAGGAACACCACCACTGGGAGGAACACCACCACCGGGAGGAACACCACCACCAGGAGGAACACCACCACCGGGAGGAACACCACCACCAGGAGGAACACCACCACCAGGAGGAACTCCACCACCAGGAGGAACACCACCTCCGGGAGGAACACCACCTCCGGGAGGAACACCACCTCCGGGAGGAACACCACCTCCGGGAGGAACACCACCTCCGGGAGGAACACCACCACCAGGAGGAACACCACCACCGGGAGGAACACCACCACCAGGAGGAACACCACCACCGGGAGGAACACCACCACTGGGAGGAACACCACCTCCGGGAGGAACACCACCACCAGGAGGAACACCACCACCGGGAGGAACACCACCACCGGGAGGAACACCACCACCAGGAGGAACTCCACCACCAGGAGGAACACCACCTCCGGGAGGAACACCACCACCAGGAGGAACACCACCTCCGGGAGGAACACCACCTCCGGGAGGAACACCACCACCTGGAGGAACTCCACCACCAGGAGGAACTCCACCACCAGGAGGAACTCCACCACCTGGAGGAACTCCACCACCAGGAGGAACACCACCACCAGGAGGAACACCACCACCAGGAGGAACTCCACCACCAGGAGGAACACCACCACCTGGAGGAACTCCACCACCAGGAGGAACACCACCACCGGGAGGAACACCACCACCAGGAGGAACACCACCACCAGGAGGAACACCACCTCCGCGAGGAACACCACCTCCGGGAGGAACACCACCACCAGGAGGAACTCCAGCTGTTGTCCCCGTTGCATGTAAGGGGGACTGCCCCGAATCTCTCCTTACTCCCCTTGAAGAGCTTCAGCTTGAATTAGAAGGACTTCAGGCTGAGATCGACAGGACGCTGAAGGATCTCCAGGCCTGCACTAATCGTGAGGACGCACTCGTGCAGGCTGCAATGCTGGCGCAAAAGCTCACCCGTCTCATGTCTGAAGTTCAAGAAGTCCTCACTCTGATCGAAAGCCTTCAGCAGGCCAGAGTCAGAAGAGGCGTGGTGCTCTCTGGCGCAGCAGTCCAGGGGGCGCTGGGTGAACTCCAGGACCTGTTCCCGACTCCGAGCGACTGGGACTTGGAGCCGAGAGCCGGAGGTGAGCTGTTTCTCGGCTTATGATCAGCACGCGACTCGATTGTGATATGATAAGGTCATTCGGTCTAAATTACCTTCGAGTATTGACAGATATCTCTTGTTTATTGACAGATATCTCTTGTCTAGGTTACCTTCGAGTATAGACAGATATCTCTTGCTTCTCGCAGGTGAATGCTTGGATCGGCAGCTGGCCCTTGGCGATCATCTGCGCTTGGTGCAATGGGTGCTGCAGCTGATGGCCGTCAGCCCCACCAACGAAGAAGTGCAAAATGCTATCAGATGCCATACATCCCTCGCTGCAGAAGCCTTCATCTCGGTACGTTGCCTGGTCTGTTTGTATACTTTATATTTCAGAAGATATTCCTTACTTCGTGCGCTTTTTTAGACATACGTGACATTTATGTTACCGTATATCAATTTTATATTTTTTTCTCAATTACGGCACTGGTCTTAATCTTCTCAATATTTGATGACAACAGGCGGTAGAGAATAACAGCCTGAAGTTACCGGATATTCCAGCGATAAAGGAGGTGGTGAGCCAAATGCAGGATCATACCTTGATCAACCTCCACACCTCAATCGCGTAAGATTTTACTGCAGGTTCTCTAAGTGTTAGCCATATATTTTCCAAACAAATTGATAAAACAAAACTGACTTGCGGCTGCTAAATCCAGTCCCCACACTCACTCAAAATATCCAAGTCAAGAGCTTCTATCCATGACCTTTTTTCTGCTACAGTACTAATGCTCTCCCTCCTGCAGTGATTCGAGGAGGAGGAATCACCAGCGGCTGGACGAGGTCAGGAGCCGCCTCGGAAATCTGAGGGAAAGATGGCTAGAACTCCTGTCTGGCTTGAGTTTCTAGAGCGAGCCAAGCCAGAAGGTCCACTCAACCCGAAGATCCTCCAGACAGCTTCTTCGTCACTTCGTCCTGTCTGCTTTGATAGATTTCCGCTGAAACGTTATTTTTCAAGTTTAGTTATTGATATTTTGGATCCACATCGTCACCCATTGCCACAGATTAGATGAAGATACACTTCAGTATTTCCAGCTCATCATTTTTCTCAGTTTCTCGATCGACCTGATAGGCAGGCAAAAGTAATTGCTTTTCGGCGCAAGAACAAGTTTTTTTTTTTTTGTATTATTCACAGCAGAGTTAGCGATGCTTACTAAACACATCAGAATATATATTTCTAATGCAGAACAGTATGAAACCACTATACATTATCTTTTCTGGCAACACTGTATTGTACAAGAACTCCACGTGCATGTTTTGCCACAATTTTTACCATACAGTACATCTTTAAATCGTATGGTATATGTGATTTAATGATTTACAGCAGGAGAGTGAAAATGAAAGAGAGGAAAAGGGAGGCAATAACAGAGAGGGAGAGAGAGAGAGAGAGAGAGAGAGAGAGAGAGAGAGAGAGAGAGAGAGAGAGAGAGAGAGAGAGAGAGAGAGAGAGAGAGAGAGAGAGAGAGAGAGAGAGGGGGGGGAGAAAGAGAGAGAGAGAGAAAGAAAGAAAGAGAGAGAGATAGATGGATAAATAGAGAAAGAGAGAGATAGAAAGAGAGAGAGAGAGAGAGAGAGAGAGAGAGAGAGAGAGAGAGAGAGAGAGAGAGAGAGAGAGAAAGAAAGAAAGAAAGAAAGAAAGAAAGAAAGAAAGAAAGAGAAAGAAAGAGAGAGAAAGAGAGAGAGTGTCATTAGTCACGGCACTGTCTCCCCTTCAAGACGGAAGTATTGCTTACATACTCATACTTACATACTGTGAACGTTTGAATGTATTATCGTGTGCTGTACTCTCTCCAACAAGATAATGATAATAACAATGGTGATGATGATAGTAATGATAATAGTAATAAAGGAAAGGATGATAATGGGGATGATGATAATAATAATGATGATAATGAGGATGATGATAATAATAATGATAATGATAATAAGAATGATAATAATAATAATAATGATAATGATGATGGTATTGATGATGGCAATGATGATAATAACAATTATAATATTACTGATGATAATGAAAATG
>NC_091559.1:43086131-43091131 GCF_042767895.1 Penaeus vannamei | reverse complement strand
AATCTTGCGGACCTGCGTTCAATCCCACGCCCGGCCAGTGAGTGGTAACCCCGGCCGCTCCTTGCACACAGGGGGAGATTTGGGCGAAACAAAACAGACAGTAAGTCACAGCAAAGAATATCCATTGTAACAAATGGAATTAAAACTAAGATCTTATAAAATCTATTGTCTTGGTACTCTGGTTAACTACCTTTACCAGCTCAGCCAAGGAGGTTATTTTACGGACGCTACCAGTGTACTTGAGAAAGCGGTGATTTCAATGTAATTCTTCAAGTGTGAATATTTTTATTGTATCATTGTTCTGTTTTAGTGCTTCTTGTGACAATTGTAATAGTGGTAAAGACAATAATGATAATGATAATAATAGTGATGATGATGATAATAATAATGGTAATAGTGATGATAATAACAATAATAGCAGCAACAACAATAACAATAATGATAGTAATAATGATAAAACGATAATAATGATAATGATAATTATGATGATAATGATAATAATGATGATATGAAAATGATAATATTAATACCAACAAGAATCGTAACTAAGAATAAGTAATAACAAAAATAGAAAGTCTGTTGACAGTAATAATGATGATAATGATAATGATAACAATAATGATAAAGGTAATAACAATAATAATGATGAAACCAATAATAATAATGATAACAATAAACATAACAATAATGATGATGATGATGGTAATGATAATAACAATGATGATGATCTAAATAACACTAATAACATTAATAATAATAACAACAATGAAACTAATAATGACAATGATGGTAAAAAATATTAATGATTATCACAATAATGATGATGATGATAGTGATGTTTGTAATAAAGAAGATAATAATGATAATGATGATGACAATGACAAGGACGATGATGAAGATGATAATGATAAAGATGATTATGATGATAGCAATGATTATAGTTATAATAATGATAATACAAATCAATATAATGACAATTATAATATTATTGATAATAATGATAATGACAATAATAATGATACTGTTAATGATGATAATAATAACACAAATGATGATACTGATGATCATGATAATAAGAATAGCATTAGTTGTCGCCTAATAATGATAATATTAGTAATAATAATGGTAATAGTTATAACAATAAACATGATACTAATGATACTAACATTAATATGATAATAATAACAGCAACAACAACAATAATAATAATGAAAATTAATAATGATATTGACGATGATGATTATGATAATAACGATGACAATAATAATTGATAATAGCAATGATAATTAACAATAACAATAATAAGAATAATGATGATAATAAGGATGATAATAGAAATGATAATAATAATAGTAACGGTAATTGTAATGAAAATGATGATTACAAAGATAGCAACAACATCAACAACAACAACAGCAACAACAACAGCAACAACAACATCAGCAACAACAATAACACCACCACCAACAACAACAGCAACAACAACAACAACAATAACAACAACAACAACAACAATAACTGCACCACCACCAACAACAATAGCAACAACAACAACAACATTAACAATAACAGCACCACCACCACCAACAACAGCAACAACAACAACAATAACAACACCACCACCACCAACAACAGCGACAGCAACAACAACAACAGCAACAACAACAGCAACAACGACAACAGCAATAACAACACCACCACCTAACCAATAACAGCAACAAAAGACGCGAGCACCATCATTGGGAAACCTCATAACTACCCACTTGATCGATTGTTACGTGATGCCCGCCTCAAGAACTGCGCTTCCTTCCTGTCAGTTCCAAAGGGCCTCTCTCCCCCCCTCCCCCACCTCGGCATCCCCCGTCGGTGTCCACCCTCGGCGTCCCCCGTCGGTGTGTCCCTCCGGTGTCCATCGTCGGCGTCCCCCGTCGGTGTGTCCCTCCGGTGTCCCTCGTCGGCGTCCCCCGTCGGTGTGTCCCTCCGGTGTCCCTCGTCGGCGTCCCCCGTCGGTGTGTCCCTCCGGTGTCCCTCGTCGGCGTCCCCCGTCGGTGTGTCCCTCCGGTGTCCCTCGTCGGCGTCCCCCGTCGGTGTCCCTCGTCGGTGTCCTTCCAGTGTCCTCCGGCGTCCCCCGTCGGTGTGTCCCTTCGGTGTCCCTTGTCGGTGTCCTTCCAGTGTCCTCCGGCGTCCCCCGTCGGTGTGTCCCTTCGGTGTCCCTTGTCGGTGTCCTTCCAGTGTCCTTCGGCGTCCACCCTCGGCGTCCCCAGTTGGTGTGTCCCTCCAGTGTCCCGTCGGTGTCCTTCGGCGTCCGTCCAAGCTGTGGCGAGGGGACGGAGGACGAGGAGGACGCGGTTACAGCTCCTTTTCCTTCTTATAGGTTGTTTGCCCCCCCCACCCACTTTCTCTCTCTCTCTCTTTGCCCCTCTTTCTCTCTCTCACTTTCTCTCTCTCTCTCACTCTCTCTCTCTCTCTCTCTATGTTTCTCTCTCTATGTTTCTCTTTCTCGCTCTGTCTCTCTCTCTCTCTCTCTCTCTCTCTCTCTCTCCCTCTCTGCCTCTCTCACTTTCTCTCTGTGTGTCTCTCTCTCTCTCTCTCTCTTTCATACTCTCTCTCTCTCTCTCTCTCTCCCTCTCTTCCCCCTCTCTCTCTGTCTGTCTGTCTCTCTCTCTCTCTTTCTCTTCTTTCTCCCTTCATACCTCTCTCGTTCTCTTCCAACTCAACTCTCTCTCTGTCTGTCTGTCTGTCTCTCTCTCTCTCTTTCTCCCTCTTTCATACCCTCTCCTTTCTCTCTCTCTCTCTCTCTCTCTCTCGCTCTCTCTCTCTCTCTCTCCATACTCTCTCTCTCTCTCTCTCCTTCCTTCATACTCCTCTCACTCTTTCTTCTTCTCCACCTTTCATACTTCTATCTTTCATTTATTTATCTATTCATTTCTTTTCTTTTCTTTTTTTACATGCGCTATATATCAGTTCTTGTTTACTCGTCTTTACGCATTTTGTTACAGTACACATGTTTTTTTTTAAGAATTCGTTTCTCTTGGGTTCTTTCACTCAACTCTCCATTCCTTCCTTATTTCTATACCCTCTTCTCTCCTTTCTCCCTGCGTCACATTCTTCTCCTCCCTCAATCCCTTTTCCTCTTCCTTCCCTCTTTGCTTCACCTTCTCTTCATCCTCCTCCTCCTCCTTCTCTCCTTCTTTTCCTCCCTCTCTCCTCCTCCTTCCCTCCCTCTTTACTTCTCCCTCTCTTCCTCCTCCTCCTCCTTTCCTCCCTCTCCTTCCTTCCTCCCTCCTCCTTCCCTCCTCTCCTCTCTTCCTCCTCCTTTTCCTTTCCTCTCTCTCTTTTTTTCTTCTGCCTCTCTTTCCTCCTCCTCCTTCCCTCAAGCTCTTTTCTTCTCCCTCTCTTCCTCCTCCTCATTCCTTCCCTCTTTACTTCACCCTCTCTTCCTCATCCTCCTTCCCTCCTTCTTTTCTTCTCCCTCTCTTCCTCATCTCTCCTTCCCTCCCTCTTTACTGTCACCCTCTCCTCCTCCTCTTCCTCCCTTCCCTCCCCCTCTTTTCCTCCTCCTCCTTCCCTCCCTCTTTACATCACCCCTCTCTCTTCCTCCCTCCTCCTCCTTCCCTCCCTCTTTTCTTCTCCCTCTCTTCCTCCTCCTCCTCCTCCTTCCTTCCCTCCCCCTCTCTTCCTCCTCATCCTTCCCTCTCTCTTTTCTTCATCCTCTCTTCCTTCCTCCTCCTCCTTCCTCCTCCCTCTTTACTTCACCCCCTCTCTTCTCCCTCCTCCTTCCCCGTCTCCTTCCACCTCCTCCTCTTCCCTCTCTCTCTTTACTTCACCCACCTCTCTTCTCCCTCCTCCTTCCCTCCCTATTGTCTTCACCCTCTCTTCCTCCTCCTTCCTCCTTCCCTCCTCCTTCCTTCCCTCCCTCTTTACTTCACTCCTCTCTTCCTCCCTCCTCCTTCCCCCCTATTTTCTTCTCCCTCTCCTCCTCCTCCTCCTCCTCCTTCCCTCCCCCTCTCTTCCTCCTCATCCTTCCCTCCCTCTTTACTTCACCCTCTCCTCCTCCTGTTCCTCCTTCCCTCCCTCTTTACTTCACCCTCTCTTCTCCCTCCTCCTTCCCTCCGTCTCTTCCACCTCCTCCTTCCCTCCCTCTTTACCTCACCCTCTCTCCCTCCTTCCCTCCCTCTTTACTTCACCCTATCTCTCTCCTCCTCCTTCCCTCTCTCTTCACTTCACCCTCTCTTCCTCCCCCTCCTCCTCCTCCTCCTTCTCCCCCCTTCCCCTCCCCCGCTCCCTCTCTCGACCACTGGTCATCGCTCCTCCAGGTTCTATGCATCATTAACTCCGTGTTGTACAACGTCGGTTTTATGGCACGGGGCAAGTCTCCTTTATGCATTAATGTGATTTAAGACTACTGCTGAGAGGGGCCGAGGAGAGGGGAGAGGGGAGAGGGGAGAGGGGAGAGGGGAGAGGGGAGAGGAGTGGACGAGGGGAGAGGGGAGAGGGGAGAGGAGTGGACGAGGGGAGAGGGGAGAGGGGAGAGGGGCCGAGGAGAAGGGGAGAGGGAGAGGGGAGAGGGAGAGGGGAGAGGGGAGAGGAGGTGGACGAGGGGAGAGGGGAGAGGGGAGAGGGGAGAGGGAGAGGGGAGAGGAGTGGACGAGGGGAGAGGGGAGGAGAGGGAGAGGGGAGAGGGGAGAGGAGTGGACGAGGGGAGAGGGGAGAGGGGAGAGGGGAGGAAGGGGGCCGGGGAGAGGGGTAGAGGGGAGGAGGAGTGGACGAGGGGAGAGAGGGAGAGGGGAGAGGGGAGAGGGGAGAGGAGTGGACGAGGGGAGAGGGGAGAGGGGACGAGGGAGTGGGAGAGGAGGGACGAGGGAGAGGGGAGAGGGGCGGGGACGAGGGGCCGAGGAGGAAGAGGGGAGGGGAGAGGGGAGAGGGGAGAGGGGCCGAGGAGAGGGGAGAGAGGGAGGAGGGAGGAGAGACACGAGAGTGGACGAGGAGGAGAGGGGAGA
>NC_091559.1:43046513-43054013 GCF_042767895.1 Penaeus vannamei | reverse complement strand
TGATGTCTTTTAACACAATAGCATTATACATAAAGATGCTCCATGTCTAATATCATCATCATCATCATGGGGGCTGACGCCGACGGGGGCGCATAGCCGCATCCACCCTTCGCTTCCACCTACGAGGATCCCTCATGGCTAGACGCCAGGCAGGGACTCGGCCCATCTCTAGTTCTTCACGGCAGGTTTGGTCGATCTGCCCAAGCCATGACTTCCTCGGTCGTCCCACAGGCCTCCTCCATCCAGGGTTGTCTCGAATAGAGACGACCTGATGGGCAGGATCATCCTGAGGAAAGCGAGCCAGGTGGCCATATAGCCTGAGTTGGCGATCACGGATTGTGCAGATAACAGGGCTTGTGCCAGTCTCACGGTGCAACCGTTGGTTGGACACATGGTCCCGCCAACAGTACCCCATGATCTGGCGCAAGGACCTATTACAAAAGGCTTCAAGACGAGCCTCCAAGGCACAGGACAATGTCCAGGTTTCGCTACCGTATAGCAAAACTGGCATTATCAAGGCCTTGAAAACCCGTAGCTTGGTCCTTCTGCACAGGTACCGACATCTCCAAATACTCTTGTTGAGAGAGTTCATGACCCCTGCTGCCAGGCCAATCCGTCTGCTGACTTCATGGTCTGACAGCCCAGAGTTATGAACTACACTACCAAGGTATGTAAAGCTCTCTGTGACTTCAATGTCCTCGCCGCAAGCACGTACCGACTGAACAGGTTCTCCTAACAAGTCCCCAAATTCCTTGACCTTGGTCTTGGGGCTTCGCTTCATTGCTAAATGCATCGAGAGCCGCCACTAGGGTTTCCAAAGACTCAGATAGAATGGCAACGTCATCAGCAAAGTCAAGGTCTGTAACCTTGATATTGCCCAGCGTTGCCCCACAATGACTTTGAACAGTAGCTCTGCCCAGTATCCAGTCCATGCAAGTGTTGAAAAGAGTTGGTGCAAGGACACAGCCTTGCCTCACTCCTGAACTAACAGGAAAGAAGCTCGACAGGCCCCCACCACACTTTACAGCACTTTCAGTACCAGTATACAGGCTTGCTATTAGTCCAATAATCCTTGTTGGTATTCCTCTCAGCCTCAGGATCTCCCAAAGTGACTCCCGATGCACCGTATCGAACGCCTTCTTGAGATCGATGTAGGCTGCAAGCAGCCCACGCCCGAACTCACGACGGCGCTCTACAATGACTCGAAGCGCGAGGATACGGTCTATTGTGGACTTACCAGGAGTGAATCCGGATTGCTCCAGTCTCTGGTGCCTCAGTAGATGGTCTCTGATACGTCTCAGAAGGATGTGGGCAAGAACCTTGCTGTACACTGAGCAGTGTGATGCCTCGGTGATTGCTGCAGTCCCAACGGTCCCCCTTCCCTTCCAGAGAGGGATGACCACACCCCTCAACAGGTCAGGAGGAATGGAACCGGACTGCCAGATGGCAGCCAGGACAGCATGTAACCCCGCACCATAGGTTTCCCCACCAGCCTTTAACAGTTCAGCTGGTATGCCGCAGATACCTGCTGCTTTACCACTCTTCAGCTTTGAGATCGCCCCCCTAACTTCGGTTAGGGAGAGAGGGTCCTCGCTAATGGGTGGGTCCGGCAACGGAATCTCGGCACTACTCACATCCAAGTTCACTGTTAGTGGGTCAACCTAGTACAACTGTTCAAAATACTCAGCCCAACGTTCCCGCACCGCAACAGGATCTGAGATGATCTGTGACCACTTACTGGGTGAACTGCTGTCACCTGTGAAGAGGGTTGGAGTTCAGCTTTCTCAGGGCTTGGTGTGCAGGACGAAAGGTCATTTACTAAGAAATGGCCTTCGACCTCCTCAGTAAGACTCCTAATAAACTGTTCCTTGTCCCTTCTTAACAGGGACCGAGTTCTGCGCACATGAGAACGGTGCAATTCCCGATCTTCCTGTCAGACGAGCCGCACGACATGCATCAGTGGCTTCCAGTGTCTCCCGCGAGATGGAATTCTGTACTGCTCTCGGGCGTACACCAATCGTATCTTGAGCTGTATCAAGCGTTTCACGCTTAAAGGTATCCCACAGAAGAACAGGGTCTGTCAGACTGCCAAGCACTGCGAAACGATCAGAGATTGCCTCAGCAAACCTGCGGGCACACTCCCCCTCCCTCAGCCTGTCCAAATGAAACACCCTAGGGTGATCATTTGACCGCTGGGGGGTTTTGAAGTGGACCCGGAGGGTAGCCACAACCAATCTATGGTCAGTACCACAGAACTCAGCACTCCTGAACACCCTGCAATTCTGAAGGATCCTCCAACGAGTGCTAACAAGTATGTGGTCGATCTCCTTGGCTGCGTTACCCGCATCACTGTACCATGTCCAGCGATGTGGGTCTGGGCGCTGGTACCAGGAGCCAGAAATCCTCAATTTCTGGGATCTTGCAAAGTCCCGGAAAAGGAGGCTATTCTCGCTACCGGCATCAGCTCCTGAACCATGGGGACCGACAGACATCTCATAGCCAGCTCGATCACAGCCAGATACCGCATTGAAGTCGCCCAGAACAATGCGAATATCTCGTCGAGGACATCTGTCTGCCAGAGATGTAAGTTTGGCGTAGAACATCTCTTTCACGTCAAGTTTACAAACATCGGTAGGAGCGTACACAGCAATAAGAGACATGAAGCCAAAAGATAGCTTCAATCTCAATACCGCTCATCAACAGGAGTAACCTCTACTACCGAGGGCTGGAGTCTGCTGGAGACGGCAATGGCTACTCCCTGGAGATGGTGGCCATCGCTGCGGCCCGACCAGTAGTAGGTGTAGCCACCTACACAGGTCATGCCGCTGCCAGGCCTCCTCACCTCCGAGAGAGCAGCCACCTCAACTCTCAGCCTCCCCAGTTCCCTCGACAGTAGAGGCAACCGATCATCCTGACGCAAAGAACGGACGTTCCAAGCCCCCACCCTAACTGAGGTTCAGCCTCTGGCAGTCGCTCCGGGTGGATGCCACCTCTGCCACCCCCACCGACGCTGCCCCATATAAAAGGGGGTGGCGGGCTGCGTGCCCCATCATCCACCTGTGGGGTTCCCGAGGGCTTTCCCCCACAAGCTTCACTCTGGGCTGGCGGCCACCAGAGCGCAGGAGAGACGGGTAGTTCCCGTTCCCAGCCTGCGCTCCAGCAGTCGCCCTCCCAGCAGGGCCCACAGTCCGCCTCACTAGCTGGGTGGGAGGGGCTTTCCCCCTCCTCCCAGCCTCTCCATTTATAGTTTGCACTGCCGATTGGTTTATATCTGGGGGGAGGAGGACTGGCAAGGCCCACCTCCCCCGAGCCTCCCATTAACCCCAGGGGGCTAGGGGGATATATGTCTAATATCACAACTAAGAAATATGTCATACAAACAGAAGATAGCATTTCCTTCACTTACAGTTTCAGCCCACATGTCTCGAATACAAATCCCACAGCCTCAGGTTTAATAGCCTCGCTCAACACAGCCTCAACCTAAATAAAATCAAATATGTCTAGTGAAATTCAGTGCATCTGCTTCTCACAGGTTAACCTAACACGGGTACATTGTTTATGCCAGCACGTATCATCCACGTGACTGGTTCAAGTAAATATTTCACATCTTTAGAGCACTTTCCCGGTATTTCGACTATTCACTGCTGCTTACATGCATACTCTGAACAATCACGTACCTGTGTACAATACGGCGAGGACCGTTCATCGCGAATAATCAGGGAAAACTTCAATTTTCTGTAAATGATCCAGACTACTGCCAAAACGACGCGACGCCAAATCAGAGACAAAAGAGCGCAGGGGTAAACATTCAAAACAAACGATTTTTCTTTCTCTAAATACATAAGATTATCATTTTTAATTATACAAGTACGTATGGGTAGCCTAAGGTACTGCCTATTGCGGTCGGATATAATTCGGCCAGGTATAGTATGTGTAACTTTCCTAGTATGCTCTAGCTTACATAATCATAGACGTTTGTCGTATTATACTAAGCTACTTGATTATTCCTATTATTTTCCTGTTGATAGACCGCCGAGAACCGTGGGGTCTGCCTCTGTAGACTTGATGTTTACTTTGCTTCTACAGATTACACATTTTCTTGTTTGTTTTCTTGCTTGTTTTTAGCTTCTTATATTGTTGATTCATCAGAATGCTGATCGGCCGTTGACTTATAGGACTGAGAGAGTTACCATCACCTCGCAATAGGGTATAGGGTATAGGGTATAGGGTATTTTGGTACAGCACAGTACAGGCCTACTTCTTGGTCCAGTGTTACTATATGTCATTACTGTCATGCCCACTACTGCTGTTTCGTCCCAACCTCTTCTCGGTAGGATGTGGATAGGGATCGTGACTTTTTCAAGCCGGTATTCAGAAAAGGCCATAGAATTTTCTTTGAGAAATTTAAGGACAGTCCTAAGAACAGTCTCTGACTCTAAGGTCGTCACAAAATTTGTGTATAACTTTATTTAAAACGACTCGAGCAGTGTTGCTAATCCTCATGAACGATTCTATTAAATATCAAGCCTGAAAAATTATATGCTTAAACGCAAGTATTTTCCACAATGAACGTTTTAAACAAATATATCTACCCTAACATTTTAATATTTTCTATATACATATACAGTGCCTCTAAAACAGTGACACGCTCTTCCGATTGGCAACACTTACATTCTGATGCGCTATCAAAACAAATGGACATCACTCAATTAAAATATAGGCCTATCCATTTCCACATTTTCGATAATATGTTAAAAATAAGTCACTGAATATAGTATCAACAAGAAATGTTGAAGAATGACTTGCCTTTAATTGGCTGGATTAGTTTCCATGTAATAACACTAATAACAATGATGCGAATACAGATGATGATAATATTAATAATTATCATTATTATCAATGTCAATTTCAATATCATTTTCGCTGCCATTATTTTTGTGATTCTCAATTTAGAAAGAAGAGGAGGTTAAAAGTAAGATAAACTGTCCGTCTTATTATAATTTATGATTTATAATTCATGAAGCAAGCCGAATTCGAAGGTTTGAAACGAGTACGGTAGGCGAACGACGCTGTTGCCATGGTTACGGTACACCGCTTGACTTAGGGGAGGAAGAGACGATGAGAGGAAGAGGAGGAGGAGGAGGATGAAAGGGGAAGAGGGGGAAGGGAAGGAGAGGGTGAGGGGAAGATGAGGAGGAGAGGGGGAAGAGGGGGTGAGGAGGAGGAGGAGGAGGGGAAGGAGGGGATGAGAGGAAGGAGAAGCGGTTGGGAGAGGGGAAGAAAGGGGGGCAGGAGAAGGAAAAAAGGGGGGGGGGGGAAGTAGAGGGGAAAAAAGGGGGGGGGGGAAGGAGAGGGAAAGAAGGAGGACAAGAGAGGGGCTTGCGAGAGTCTAGCCATATAAGGGGGTAACATGAGAAAGTAAAAGTCTTGAGATTTTAGGCAAGATTTTTTTCCTTTTTAAAACACCTAGAGATTCCATTAGATTTTGGTGGTGATCCAGATCGGTATCGGAATCCAGGAAGTTTTTATAAATTATTGTATCATCACCCCTTGGTGTCAGGAAGGGCATCCGACTGTAAAAAAAAAAAAAAAATGGAATGAGCCGTATTAGGAAAATCATTGGAAGCGGCTGTTATTATTATCATTATCATTATTATGGTTACTATCATTATTAATGTAATATGATCTGGATCCATGCAGAAATGGGACAGAGCTGAGACGAACATTGCAACATTACCCCTATTGCCTCCGCCAGAGAGGTTATATTTGCGGGCGTTACCTGCGTACTCGAGAAAGGGGATTTTAACGTGATTCTTCAAGCGTGAATATAGACATTGCAATAGCGTCCTTATTGCTATGGCGGAGGTATGCGCTCTCTGAATGCTTTTGGGTATTACTGGTATTGCTGTTGTTATTATTATTATTATCATTATCATTTTTGTTGTTGCAATAATGATAATAATGATAATGATAATTATCATTATTGTTATAAATATTATTATTATTGTTATTGCTGTTGTTTTTCATTTCATCTTCAGCATCTTATCTTTTGTAATATCTATCTTTTGTAATTGTTGTTATCATTATCATTATTATTATTATTGTTGTTATTGTTATTATGAACATCATTATTATTATCATTGTTGTTGTTGTTGTTTTATTATCATTATTAGTTTTGTTGCTGTTATCGTTGTTGTTGTTGTTTTTGTTATTATCATTATCATTATTATTGTTGTTATCATTATCAGTACTATTATTACCATTACCATTATTATTGTTATTATCATGATCAATATTATTGTTATCATTATCATTTTTTTCATTATTATTATTATTATTATTATTATTATTATCATTATTATTATTATTATTATTATCATCATCATCATCATTATTATCCTTATCATTATTATCATTATCATTACTATTATTATCATTATTGTCATAATTATTCTCATTACTATTGGTATCAGTATTATTATCATCATTATTACTATTGTTATCATTATTGTTATTATTATTATAATCATTATTAGCATTAGTATCATTACTATTATCATTAGCATTATTGTTATCATTATTATTATTATTATTATAATTATTATTAGTAGTAGTATCATTACTATTATCATTAGCATTATTGTTATCATTATTATTATTATTATTATAATTATTATTAGTAGTAGTATCATTACTATTATCATTAGCATTATTATTGTTATCATTATTATTATTATAATTATTATTAGTAGTAGTATCATTACTATTATCATTAGCATTATTATTGTTATCATTATTATTATTATAATTATTATTAGTAGTAGTATCATTACTATTATCATTAGCATTATTATTGTTATCATTATTATTATTATAATTATTATTAGTAGTAGTATCATTACTATTATCATTAGCATTATTGTTATCATTATTATCTCCGCTAAGGAAGTAATAATTGGTTTGTTTGTTCGTTGGTTAACAGGATATCTCAAAAAAAGTATGATAAATATGTTTTATCAGATATGTTAATGTTTTAATTTAATGATAAATTTAATGTGTTTAATTTAATGTGTTAAAGATGCTTAACTCAGATGCTGTTAAATTTTGGAAGTGATCTGGTTCATGATCCGGATCCAGGATTTGTTTTAATGATTGCATGAATTATTCCTGTGGCAAATGCAACTCTAAAAGCTGTGAACAGATTTATTTATTTATTTATTTATTTATTTATTTATTTTTTTATTTTTATTTATTTATTTTTTTTTTTTTACCAGAAGTGTGTCTTAGCCTAACTTAGATGCCATTTAATTTCAGTGGTGATTCGAATCGTGATCCGGATCCAGAAAGATTGCTTCAGTTAACCCTATATACAAAGTAATTATCATTATCATCATTAATGTAATTCTTCAAGTGTGAACATTTTTATTGCATCAGTGACCCTGTTGCCTTGGCGGAGGTATGCGCCCTCTGTGCTTCTAGCTATTGTTTATATTATTGTTA
>NC_091559.1:43021513-43029013 GCF_042767895.1 Penaeus vannamei | reverse complement strand
GGAGGGAGATGCGTCCTGGATATAGGACATGGGGCATTGGGGTGGGGGGGGGAAGAGGGGGGGGACACGGTGCTCCAAACTTCCATACTTAAATCACACGCGAACATTTGCGAGAGAGAGCACGTACATACACCCATGCATATTTCGCTAATTAACTGTAATTTGAACTCACGATCTTTAACCATGTATACGAATAATAACATCCATAATAAAGGCAAATTCGAACATACAAACTAGTAATGAAATATATCTATTTACTCATAAATTTGCTCATAAATTCAATTTACTCATAAATTCCACTCATAACTTTTTCTACATATTCACGTGTAATTCACCTTTGGAACGCATATCCATGTGGCTGAAAATATTTATCGCATCACCTTACACCATACTTATATACACGTAAACCATACTTACATACACGTAAACCATATTTATATATACTTACACCATACTTATATACACGTAAAGCATACTTATATACACTTACACCATACGTACATACACTTACACCATACTTATATACACTTACACCATACGTATATACACTTACACCATACTTATATATACTTACACCATACGTATATACACTTACACCATACTTATATACACTTACACCATACTTATATACACGTAAACCATACTTATATATACTTACACCATACTTATATACACGTAAAGCATACTTATATACACTTACACCATACTTATATACACGTAAACCATATTTATATATACTTACACCATACTTATATACACGTAAAGCATACTTATATACACTTACACCATACTTATATACACTTACACCATACTTATATACACTTGCACCATACTTATATACACTTACACCATACTCATGTACACTTACACCATACTTATATACACTTTCACCATAGCTTCCATAAAAAAAAGTTTATTTTGCACACCCGTCCTAAAGAATGATTGCGAAAATGATGGAACAGTTATAATGTAGTTCATCCATTTCTATAATATTTTATCTCTTTTTTCATTGGATGAAATATTTTTTTTCATTTTTAATTTTCATTTCTATAATCTCATTTTTATAATCTTTTATCACTATTTTCGTGTCGATGAAATACTTTTTTTTTTAAGTTCTATAATCTTTGATCTATATTATTGTTTCGATAAAATTCTTCTTTTTTTTCATCTAAGGCTACCGAAGGGTGATGCACTCAGCCAGGGAGATTCCCGGAGGATGCAGAAGACAGCTAATGGGTGAACGCTTTTCGTGAGGGAAGGATGTATGTATATATATACATAAATACATAGATAGATAGATAGATAGATAGATAGATAGATAGATAGATAGGTAGATAGATAGATAGATAGATAGATAGATAGATAGGTAGATAGATAGATAGATAGATAGATAGATAGATAGATAGATAAAAAAGTCTATCTATCTATCTATCTATCTATATATATATATCTATATCTATCTATCTATCTATATATATAAACATAAATATATATATATATATATATATATATATATATATATATATATAGATATATATATATATATATATATATATATATATATATATATATATTTATATATATATATATATATATATATATATATGTATATATATATATATATATATATATATATATATATATATATATATAATTATTCATATGAATATAATTTTGGAAAATATTCATTTGAATGTACTTACCCACCTACACAACTCTCATTGCCAAAGGAAAACAATACCTTTACTATTACTTACCAGCAAAATCATTATTATTTTCATATATTATTATTTTTTACTTTCATAATGATCGTTCTCAGTATTTTTATTACTATTATATTAGTTAATCTTATCATAGTTTTTAGTGTTGTCATTATTATTATAGGTATTATCATTTTTGTCATTGTTATTATTACTATCATTATCATTTCCATTGTCGTCATTATCATTAATATCGTTATCAATACTATTATTACTATTATTATTGTTATTATCAATATTGTTATCTTTACTGTTATCTTTTCCGTGGCTATCATTGTCATTATCATGTCTATCTTTATTATCATGATAATAATAACCATTATCATTATAGTTAATAACTTTATTATCATCATATTATAACATCATAATGCTTTTATTATCATTATTATTATGCTTATTATTATCATTTTACTACCCATTTCATCACTATCATTATTACTTTTATTACTATAATTAGCATTGTTATTTTTCTATTATCACCATTACTATTGTTATCATTGTTTTTATCATCATTATCATTATTACTATTTCTTATCACTAGCATTATCATTTCATTATTTTTTTTGTTACTATTATATTATTATCATTATTGGCATTATCATGATCAATGTTATTATTGTTTTCAATACTATCATAACGATTATCTTTATTATTGCTATCATTATCATTATTGATATCATTATAGTTATTAATATCATCTTTAGTGATATTATCATTATGATCATCATAGTTATCATTATTACCACCACCACTACTACTATTACTGCTGCTACTACTACTACTACTATTATTATTATTATCCTAATTATTATCATTATTATTGTTATTGTTAATATCATTATCACTATCATCATCATTGTAATCATTATTATTATCATCCTTATTATCATTATCACCATCATTGTTATAATCCTTATCTTATTATCATTATAATTATTACT
Source organism: Penaeus vannamei (assembly GCF_042767895.1). Lineage (NCBI taxonomy): Eukaryota > Metazoa > Arthropoda > Malacostraca > Decapoda > Penaeidae > Penaeus > Penaeus vannamei. Next base: position 43,026,312 of record NC_091559.1, on the reverse strand, counting down.
ATTACTATTATTGTTATCATTACTACTGTCATCATTATCATTTCCATTAGTATAGTTATCATCATCATTATTCCTATTATTATCATTACTATTGTTTTTATATTACTGTAATTATTATCATTATTGTTTATATCATTATAACTGTTATTGTATCTCTAACTTATTATTTTCACCATTTCCATTGTTATTATGATTACTGTTTTTGTTATTATCATTGCTATTCTTAATATTATTATCATTATTATTGTCTTAATGATTATCATTATCATTATCATCATTATTACTATCATCATCAGTTTTTTTTCTTTATTATTACTATCAATACTATCATTTCTATCATTATACTCATCATTACTATCTTTTTAAAAATCTTTGGTTACTATTACCATTATCATTGTTAACATTATTTTTTTATATTGTTATGATTGTTACTATCATTATAATTTTCTTTTCTCATGATTAATATTATTGTAATTTTCATTATTTTTTATCACTTATATTATTATCTTCATTATTATAATCATTTTTCTATTGCCGTCATTGAAAAAATCAATATTGTTACCATTATTATTTCGATTACTCTTTTTATTCTGATAATTGCTATAATCAACATCAACAATATTTTCAATTGAACAAACATTAACTTTATTGTTATTATTGCAACTATTATCATTGTTATTATTGGTATTGTTTTTATTATTTTTATCATTATTATCATTATCATTATAGTTGTTATTATCATTATTATCAGTTGATCTTATCATTATATTTGATATTACTTTGATTATCATTTTATCAATATAATTTTTCTTATTATTTATGTTGTCAGTATCATTACTGTTGCTGTTATTATCATCATTAATTTTTATCTGTTATTATTGATATCATCATTAATATCCTTATCACTATCATTGGTTTTGCCCTCATTAATATTGTTATAAATTTGATGTTATTATCTTGTTCATCATTATTACCTTTATTGTTATCATTAATGTTATTGTTATCTTCATTATTATTAGTAGTATCATTACTTCATATTATTGTCATTATTATTGTCACTGTTGTCGTTATCATTATTATTATCATTACTATCATTAGTAGCTTCAACATGACTATTATGATTATCATTACTATTATCATTTTCATCATTATCATTATCATGATCATCATTAATGTTATCATTATCACCAGCAGCATTATTTTTATCATCATTATCATTTTCATTATCATCATTATTATTTTCATTATCATCATTATCATTTTCATTATTAATCTTATCATAATTATCATTTTCATTATCAATTCTATCATCATTATCATTTTCATTATCAATCTTATCATCATTATCATTATCATGATAATCATCATTGTTACTGTTATTACTGTTATTATCATGATTATCATTATCATCACTATTAATTCTACTATCATAATTATTATTATTTCTATCATTATCATTAAAACTATTATTATCATTATCATTACTGTTATTGTTATTATCATCATCATGATCATGATCATTATTATCATTTTTATTTTTGTTATAACTTTCATTCTCATATTGATTGTCAACATCATTATCATACGTATGTGTGCGTATGTGTGTGTTCTTGTGTGTATGCTCGTGTGTGTGTGTGTGTGTGTGTGTGTGTGTGTGTGTGTGTGTGTGTGTGTGTGTGTGTGTGTGTGTGTGTGTGTGTATTTGTGTGTGTGTGTGCGTGTGTGTGTGTGTGTGTTTATTCGTTTGTTTATGTGTGTGTTTTTGTGTGTATGTGTTTCTTCGTTTATTTGTATTTGTATGTGTGTGTGTCCATTAATATGTTTTTTTAAAGTGTTTATTGTGTGAATTTACAGATTTATTGCTCTTTCATTTGACCTGATATGCCCTCAGACCTCGCAGTTTTTATCTTTATGTCTTTTAATTGACGTTCCTAGTTTGCCTGACCCCCCTAATGTGATTCTGACACCATACTTATATACATATTATATATAAGTATGGTTTACGTGTATATAAGTATGGTGTAAGTGTATATAAGTATGGTGTAAGTGTATATAAGTATGGTGTAAGTGTATATAAGTATGGTTTACGTGTATATAAGTATGGTGTAAGTGTATATAAGTATGGTGTGTGTATATAAGTATGGTGTAAGTGTATATAAGTATGGTGTAAGTGTATATTAGTATGGTGTAAGCGTATATAAGTATGGTTTACGTGCATATAAGTATGGTTTACATGTATATAAGTATGGTTTACGTGTATATAAGTATGGTGTGTATATAAGCATATAGTCTAACTCTTCACTAAGACATTAAGATTTTAACGATACTTAGGCATAATATAAGATAGCTTTTCCATAGCGTATGTCTGATATACTTGGGTATGCTTTGAAGAGGTAATAGCCATTGGTAGGCCTATTTCCTGCCGAAATCCAGTATCATAATTATGTTTATTTTGTAATTGCTGTTATTATCTTTTGTCTTGTTATTATTACTGTTGTTATCATCTTTTTTTGTTATTATTACTGTTGTTACTGTTATTTTTTGTTATTATTACTGTTGTTACTGTTATTATCTTTTTTTGTTATTATTACTGTTGTTACTGTTGTTATCTTTTTTATTATTACTGTTGTTACTGTTATTATCTTTTTTTATTATTACTGTTGTTACTGTTATCATCTTTGTTGTTGTAGGTATCAATACCCAATTTATTATTGATATTATCAACATCATCATTATTATCAAAACTATTATAATCGATAAAACCTATTACAAGTATCATTGTCAGCGTATCTATAATTGTCTTCATCATCATTTACTACTATTTATCTTTCATCAACAGCAATATTATTATTTTAGTACCTATTCTTATTCATCAATTCCATGTGATTACTTATTGAGTATATGGGTAATCCTGTTTTTTATTATTTTATTTATTGTTTTTTAGAGAGTAGCCATGATGAATAATTAGACTCGAAAAGTTGTGATTGGTCATTAGATAGCTTCATAATGCGTGAGATATAATTAAGGCGTCTTTATGTCATATCTTTATCGGAATTACGTTCAATATCTTATATATAAATCCTGTAGTTTTGACGAGAGAAGCGTCAGTTCCATCTCTTCTTTAGTTATTCATTTTCATTCGGACATTTTTTTTTCTTTTTTTCTTTATCATTTATTTATCTATTATCATTATTTTATTTATTTATTATTATTTTTTTTACAGACGAGGCGATGAAGAGTGTGGCGATTTCCCGCGCGGTTGCGGCGAGCGGCGAGTGGCGGGGCCGGGCGGTGCGGCGGCGGCGTGCGTGCGTGCGCGCGCGCGGCCGGCGAGGGAGAGCGGCGAGGCGAGTGATTTCCGAGGGCTGGCTTCGGGGCCGAGCGAAGGGAAGATGCTGGACGAAGGTGTGGCGGCGAGTGGGAGTGGGAGTGCGTGGAGCATGGTGTGGCGAGTGTGGCGGAGTGTAATCAATATCGCGGCGGGAAGGTCGGTGTAGTTGCATGAGGAGGGGGGGGGGGAGGGGGCGGGAGGGCCCGCCTCCTCCAGACGCCGCCTGCTATTGGCCGGGTCCGTCGCCCCCCGCGCGCGGCGGCGGCGCAGCGGAGTCTCGGCCCTGCGGCCTGGGCGCGAAGGGCGAGAGTGGCGTGGCGCGCGGGGCGGCGGGGCGTAATTAATCCATGATGGCGGCGTGATTGGCTGGGGGCGGGGCGCCGGCCTGACCCGGGCCACCGCGCCGCCTCGCTACATTTCCCCCTGAATTTCCGTCGGAAAAGCTGTGCGCGGGTTTTTGCTCGCCGCGTTCCTGCCCCGCCGCCGCCGCCCCGCCACAGGAAAACCCTCAAATTACCAGTGATTCCGCCGCTCTCAGCCGCTGCCCCTCCGCCCGCACCGACCGCCCGTGGCCACGCGTGACAGGTGAGTCCCCTCAGCCCGCCCACGCCGCCCACACACACCTGGCATTTGTCACCCGGGGCCGCACTACGGAACAGTCCTCCGCGCCCGGCGCCTACTCCCTCGACGGACGGCGCCGCACCTGTGCTGACCACACCTGTCACAGCACCTGCGACACGCCACATGCACATCAACGCACCCTTGCTAGCGCTAGAGAAACACCTGCTCAGGCACGTGCCACCCTTAGTGTCCCACACCTGGGCAAGCCGTTCCCCCGGGGCGCCATTTCCATCCCGCGGTCACTGCCTCCGTCGCAGGTGCAATCCGTCGCCTCGCCGCCCGGGTTTTCGGGGGAAATCCGTAACATCTTTGGCAAAAAACTTTTTTTTTCGCTGGATTTCCCTCTGAGGGCGGCGGCCTTTTAAGTTTTTTTCTCGTCGTATCGGAGCTGAAATCTTCTTGGACGTTGGAACAGTTGTCAGATGGTATAGTTTGTACATGAATACGATGCTGTTGTGTGCGTGGGATTAGCTGAATGCTTATACAATGCCACGCAGTCAGGCACGGATAAGTGAACACGTGCATAGGAACACACACACACACACATACACACACACACACACACACACACACACACACACACACACACACACACACGTACATACAGCGGTGCTCCCTCTTTGTCTCATGCACATACACTCAAACTTCTCTGTTATGTAAGCCATTAAATAAATTTTTATTCACTACGATAGACTGACACCTAAACTGCAGTCTGTTAGGGATAAGAATTTTCTAGAACAGTGGTTATCAAAAATTATATTAGCGATAGTTATCCTAATTCAAGGGAAATGCATGTAATTCACTGGTGCTTTCAATTGCAAACTCGGTAAGAAGAGACAGTCAGATA
>NC_091559.1:43011513-43014013 GCF_042767895.1 Penaeus vannamei | reverse complement strand
TATTACTATCATTAATAGTAGTATCATTTTCGTGTCATTATCATTGCTATTTTGTCTATTGTTGTTATTAGTATTAATGCTATTAATGCTGTTAATTTCTATTGATATGCGTACTAGTAATGATATTATTACTAGTATGAATTTAGTATTATCAATATCGTCCTTATTATTATTGTATTATTATCATCATTATTGTTATTGTTATTATTGTTATTATTATTACCATTATTATTATCATTATTATTATTATTATTATTATAATTATTATTATTATTATTATTATTATTATTATCATTATTATTATTATTGTTGTTGTTGTTGCTGTTGTTGTTGTTGTTGTTGTTGTTGTTACTCTTTTTGTTGTTGTTACTACTACTACAATTACTATTGTTACCACTACTATTACCATTATCATAATCATCCTTATTATTACTATTATTGTTATTACTATCATCATCATCATGATCACTAGTGTGCTTATTATCATTGTTATTGTCATTGTTGTTATTATTGGTACCGCTATCATTTTCATCATCATTTATTATTATCGCTGTAGGTATCAATATCATCAATATCATCACAAATATTGCAAACAACATAAATTAGTAACATTTTTTCTGTTTAAGAATAGATAGATAATAGGAATTAGTAATATTTTTTTCAGTTTGAGAATACATAGATAATAAATAGACAGACAGATACATACATAAATAGAATAAGATAGAAATAAAGATGAAGTACGCGGAACTGTAGATAATAATAGATATATCCATAAATAGAATAAGATAGAAATAAAGATGAAATACACGGAACTGTTAAAAAACAAGTGTGCTTATCGCATCGGAATAAATACATCAAGTCTCATGTTGCTGTTTTGCGATTCAGATCAAGGCAGTGAGTCTGTGAATCAGTGGGTGTTCCCCATGAGTCACCCAGGGGGAAAGGTGGTTGGTCCAGGGGTGGAGTGCGAGGAGGGGGGGAGGAGGTAGGGGTGAGGGTGGAGTAGGAAGGAGGGGGTAGAAGAAGGTAGGGGTGAGGGTGGAGTGCGAGGGGGAGGAGAGGGAGGTAGGGGTGAGGGTGGAGTAGGAAGGAGGGGGTAGAAGAAGGTAGGGGTGAGGGTGGAGTAGGAAGGAGGGGGAGGAGAGGGAGGTAGGGGTGAGGGTGGAGTAGGAAGGAGGGGGGTAGAAGAAGGTAGAGATAAAGATGGAGTAGGAAGGAGGGGGTAGAAAGGAGTAGGGCTAATGGTGGAGTAGATTTGAGAGAGTAGAAGAAGGTAGGGGTAAGGGTGGAAGTAGAAGGGAGTAGGGATAAGGATGGAGTAGGAAGGAGGGAGTAAAAATGAATATAGAGAGAATGATGAGGAGGAGAGGTATAGAAAGAGATAGATCAAAAGATGGGAAGAAGACGAAGTAAAAAAATGTAGGGTTTAGGATGGAGAAGGATGAGGGGGGGGGGGGAGGAGGGGTAGTAGGAAATAGTATTAAGGATGAGGTGGGATTAGGGGCAGTAGGAGGCTGTAGATCACAAGTTGGGGGAAGGAGGGAGAGAGAGAAAGAGGAAGTAGGCCCTAAGATGGAAAAGGAGGGAGTGGAAGGAGGTAGGCCTATAGAGATGGGAGGGGCGGGAGGGGGGGTAGGAAGAGGTAGACCTAAGGAGGGAAAAGGGGGGGGTAGGAAGAGGTAGACCTAAGGAGGGGAGGGAGGGGGGGGGAGGCCGAGGGAAGTTGTGGAAAATATGTATTTGGAGATTACTTTAAAATATATATATATATGTTGTGATAATGTTGGTATTTGATGTTTTGCGTAAAGTCGTTTTTATTAAAAGTCTTCGTGGCTGATTACGTGGTACAATAACATCGTATTGTCCTTGCAGTATCTAGATCGTTTTCCATTTAGGAATTCAAGAATATGTTTTCAAAAAGAGTTCATTTCCCATTCGACCCTAAGAGTAAAATCTCAGTCTCTTCATATTTCTGGGACACATGTTTGCTTCCTTAATTTTTTTTCTTTTTATTTTGTTCAGTATGAAGAATGTTCATAGAAAACAGTGAACTACTGCAAAGCCCCCCAAAATACAATCTATTTATTTTTTAAATCGGGGAATATTATGTTCCAAATCTGTGTCGTTTTCATTACGTAAGGGTCGAATGGGATATGAATCCGCCAGTAACTCCTACCACAAAAAAATATATTAAATGTAAGAAAATTCAGTTTATAAGACAGCAGATCCTAAGAATTACGTTTGCATACTTAATAAAATTCTTAATAGCGTGGTTGGAATAGTTTTTAATAGCGGGTTTTCAGTAGCACGTTATTGAGAACTTGCTATCAGAAACGCTATTAAAAACTTACTATTCCAACCACGCTATTAATTAAGAATGTTTCTCTTGGAAAATTGCTATTGGAAAGTTACAAACGCTGTTTTTTTTCGCGGTGAGAAAAAAAAAGAAAAACACTTTCTTTTTAAGAGCTTCACTTCCATTACTTATTCCATCGCTTTT
>NC_091559.1:42999013-43001513 GCF_042767895.1 Penaeus vannamei | reverse complement strand
CTGGAGTCCATCTTCAGGAACCTACTACAAGGAATCCACTACTATAGTGAAAGTACTCAATGAGACAGACTTCTTGTTTTCCTAAATGCTTCCCGGTCTGATACAATAGTAGAAAACAATCCACAATGCACAAAATTTACTGAAATAAATAAGACGTTTCGGAATCCTCCTGGCGTCCATCTTCAGGAACCTAATACAAGGAATCCACTACTACAGTCAAAGTACTCAATGAAACCTGGTTTTCCTAAATGCTTCCCGGTCTGATACAATAGTAGAAAAAAATCCACAATACACAAACTAAATTTACCGAAATAAGTGAGACGACAGTTTCGGAATCCTCCTGGAATCCATCTTCAGGAACCTACTACAAAGGAATCCACTACTATAGTGAGAGTACTCCATGAGACTTCTTGTTTGCCTAAATGCTTCTCGGTTTGATACAATAATAATAATAAAAAAAAAAAACACAATGCACAAACTAAATTTACTAAAATGAATAAGACGACACTTTCGGAATCCTCCTGGCGTCCATCTTCAGGAACCTACTACAAAGGAATCCACTACTATAGTCAAAGTACTCAATGAGACTTCTTGTTTGCCTAAATACCCCGCGGATTGCGAACCAAGGCGCTGATGTGTAGTCCCCGCCTCCAACGACTACAGTTCTCTCAACTTTTTGGGTTTATGGAAGATTGTGTCGTTTTGATGAGAAGTTTCAAAGACGCTTTTGTTTTTGTTTTCTTGTGATTGTATTCATTTATTTGTTTATCTGTCTATTCGCTAATTTGTTTATTTCAATTGATTTGTTTATTCATTCGTTTAAGGAGGTTATTGTAGTATGTTTTCTTTATCGGTTATATTTCTTAGGGATCACTTAGGTTTTATGTATTTCGTTACCTACGTGTTATATTTGTTATGCTATTGCACTTCATGACGTTTTAAAGGACAGTTGTCGTGTAAAATATATACTGAGCGAAAGAAGAGCCAGGAACCCAGAAACAGACAGATGCATAGAAAAGACAAACAGACACATACACACACACACACACACACACACACATATATATATATACATATATATATATATATATATATATATATATATATATATATATATATATATATACAAAGAGAGAGAGAGAAACAGACAGACAGATAGTTAGAAAGACAAGAAGACAGATAGAAACTGATAGATAGATAGATAGATAGATAGAGAGAGAGAGAGAGAGAGAAAGAGAGAGAGACAGACACACAGACAAACAGAAACAGAGACAAACAGACTAAGGTAAAGACAGACAGACAAAGGAAAAGACAGACAGACACCCAACCAAACAGGCCCACAGCCAGCCAGACAATCACGCCGACAGACGGAGAAGTAATCTGGAAGAGCCTGGCGGAGAGGATGTGTGTGACCGTAAACACAGCTCTCTCAAGGAGCCGAGAACTCCTGACATGATGAGACGAAAGGAAATTATGTTCTTTATTTCTTTAGTTCTTTCTTTCATACACTAAGAAAGCGTATAGTGCCGAATATGTGTCTGCGATGGGTCATGCAATAAGGATTCTAATGGTATAGTGAAGAGTGTCAGCGATGGTTCGTGTAATAAGAATACTAATGGTATAGTGTAGAGTGTCAGCGATGGTTTAATATGCTTGTTAAATCTTAATTGTTTGGATTTTAAAATTCTTTGTGTCTGGATGTCATCAGGGGCTGAATTTTCCCTCATTTTTCAGATATATATTTTTTGTTTTGTTTTTTCTTTCCATTCTTTGTTTCCGTATCAGTTCCTGGCTTCGCTTCAATATCCAATATCCATTTCATCTTGTGTTCATATACAGTTAGGAAGTGCATATATGTGTCGCTAAATACACGTTGAAACTTTCTCAAATGAACCTGTGTTCTGTGAAGTGCAGGCCGTCTCTCTTTACTTCCCTGAACACAACTGACGAGATCATTATAAAACTGCTTATTATTGTTCTTATCATTATTATTATTTTTTTTTTTTTTTGTTATCATTATTACAATTATTATTATTGTTGTTGTTATTATTATCATCATTATTATTATCATTATTATACTACTCTCCTACTTTATTATTTGGTTCTGCCTTTTTTGATTATTCGTAAGGAGGGATGACTGTGCTTGGATCCAGGAGTCAAAAAATCTGAAAATAGATGTAGATTCCAATCCGAAAGACCGGAGGGGAAAAAATAAAAAGAATTGGACAGAAATAGGCAAGGATTTGGATCCCCGACTAGCACAGCGGCGAAGGCCCGTAGGACATAGAGTAACAAGCAAGGAAGGAAGCCAATGATCCAAGGGTAACAAGCAAGCGAGGGCGTGAGGCTCCAGGAGTAACAAGCAAGCGAGGGACGGCGGGACTGTCGGTTAGGTTGGCAGCACTTCCGCCCCTTCCCTCCTCCCGACCCAGTTTGGCACGGAGTCAAGTTGTTCCCCGACTTCCTCTTTTCCTTCATTCGCTCTCAGTGCTTCCGCTCA
>NC_091559.1:42991513-42994013 GCF_042767895.1 Penaeus vannamei | reverse complement strand
ATATATATATATATATATATATATATATATATATATATGTATGTATGTATGTATGTATATATATATATATATATATATATATATATATATACACACACACACACACACACACACACACACACACACACACACACACACACACACACACACACACATACACACACACGCACACACACTTTACCCTGCCCTCAGCCTGAAGCTTCCCTGCGCCCGACCCGCCTCTGCTTCACTGTCGCCTCAACAACACAAAAGCTTCAGTTATCCGAAGGGTTTGGGATACGGCCGAGGAAAATGGGGAGTGAGGCTGAAGAGGAGGATGAGAGGCGGTAGACATAAAGGAAGAGGAGAGGGAAGAGGGAGAGGAGAATGGAGGGAGGGAGGAGGAGGGGGAAGAGGGAGAGGAGAATGGAGGGAGGGTGGAGGAGGGGGAAGAGGGAGAGGAGAATGGAGGGAAGGAGGAGGGGGGAAGGGAGAGGAGAATGGAGGGAGGGAGGAGGAGAGGGAAGAGGGAGAGGAGAATGGAGGGAGGGAGGGTGGAGGAGAGGGAAGAGGGAGAAGAGAATGGAGGGAGGGAGGAGGAGGGGGAAGAGGGAGAGGAGAATGGAGGAAGGGAGGAGGAGGGGGAAGAGGGAGAGGAGAATGGAAGGAGGAGGGAGGAGGGGGAAGAGGGAGAGGAGAATGGAGGGAGGGAGGAGGAGGGGGAAGAGGGAGAGGAGAATGGAGGGAGGGAGGGAGGAGGAGGGGGCGGGGAGATATTTTGGTGAAGGGGGGAGGGGAGAGTGGGTGTCACGTGCTTGATTTGTTAACCAATTAGCTACTTCACTGATCGTTATCCTTTGCGAAGAGCCCTTGTTGAGTATTTTTTTTCTGTTCCATTTATCGTAGTATATCTAAATATCATTTTGTTTTTTCTTTTTTTTCATCTTATTATTAGGTTGACGGAGAAATTGAAGTCAAAACCAAAAAGCTGTTTGTGTGTATATATATATATATATATATATATATATATATATATATATATATATATATATATATATATATATATATATATATATATATATATATATATATATATATATATATATATATATATATATATATATATATATTCTCCCTATTTTTGTTTGTCTTTGTTTCTGTCTTGTGATTTATGCATACATCTCTCTCTCTCTCTCTCTCTCTCTCTCTCTCTCTCTCTCTCTCTCTCTCTCTCTCTCTCTCTCTCTCTCTCTCTCTCTCTCTCTCTCTCTCTCTCTCTCTCTCTCTCTCTCTCTCTCTTTAATTTTTCTCTCCCAAATTCCCATTTTGGTTTCAATATTTTGATCCTTATGAAACTATCTGCCGTTTGGACTCTGTATCTTCATTTATATTTCCTCTGTAAAAGAATGAATAAATAATGAATAATACTAATAAAATAAAAAGAAAATGGGTTAGAATAAAATCAGTCCATATTGCTTTTCCGAACATACGCTCAAAAAAAAAAAAAAAAAAAAATATGTATGGGAGCAACAGTTATTCTAGATTCCCGCTCACTCCCCCAATAAAAAAAAGAAAAAAAAGAAGAAGAAAAAGGGGGATATTATTATGTATAAAAAGATAAAACGCACACGCTTTTCTGAGTCCACACAGACACACACGCGCGCCCCCGTTTCCAGGACATTACTGAGCTAAAACATCCTCGAGAAACGCCTATATCCCCCCTCCCCCCCATACCCTTTTCTGTTCGCTCTTTTTCGTCTCGACTCTCCTCTCCTCTGTTCTCCTCCTCTCCTCTCCTCTCCTCGCCTCTCCTTTCGTCTTTCTTCTTCTGTCTTTTCTCTCTTCTATTCTCGTATCTCTCTTTGTCTTTTTCTTCATTTTTTCTTCTCTCCTCTCCTCGCCTCTCCCTTCGTCTTTCTTCGTCTCCTCTTCTCCTTTCCTTAAATTCATTCTCCTCCCCATACCCCCATAGCCCTCCTCTCCACCCCAAACCATACCCCTTTCCAACCCCACCCCCACCCACAAACCCCAAATCCCACACCCTCATCCCCCACCCAACCCCACAACCCCTCCCAAACTTCCCCACCCCCACCCTCCCATACCCCCCAACTCACACCCCTACCCACACCCCAACCCACACCCTCCCATACCCTTCTTCCCAACCCCCACCCCTACTTCCCAACCCCCACCCTCCCAACCACCCCTCCCAACCATACCCCCATCCCCCACCCCAACCTCCACCCCCCTTCCAAACTCCCACCCCCCACCCCCCTTCCAAACTCCCCCCCCCCCACCCCCCACATCCCCTTCCAAACTCCCACCCCCACCCCCACCCAACCGACCCCCCTTCCAAACTCCCACCCCTACCCACACACCCCTCCCCCCACCCCCCCCCTATCCCCTTATATTCACGATTCCAGACGATTACCCAAAGTCGGTGGATGGCCCTGGTTAGGCCACTGAGGCGGACGCCGCTGGAGAGCTATAGGCCCCAGCGCTGAGTTATTTTTATTTTTATTTA
>NC_091559.1:42971449-42973949 GCF_042767895.1 Penaeus vannamei | reverse complement strand
CCCGTTTAAACCCATAAAACATCGATAACCAGACAAAAGATGTAATTTCCCCACTTCAAACACCTCTTCTCATCGTCTCTCTCTCTCTCTCTCTTTCTTTCATTTTCTCTCTCTCTCTCTCTCTCTTTCTTTCAATTTCTCTCTCTCTCTTTCATTTTCTCTCTCTCTCTCTTCCTCTCTCTCTCTCTCTCTCTCTCTCTCTCTCTCTCTCTCTCTCTCTCTCTCTCTCTCTCTCTCTCTCTTTCTCTCTTCCATCCCGTCCACTTCCTTCCTCCTTCTCTCTTTTGCCTCCGTCCTTCTCCTTTGCTTCTCCTGTCTCTTCCTATCTACCTCTTCTGTCTCCCTGTCCCCTACCTCTTCTCTTTCCGCCTTTCTCCCCTTGTTTATTCCCTTCTCTTTTCTATTCTTTATCTGTCTTTGTCTGTGTCTTTATCATTCTTCCTCCCTCTTTCCTTCCTGTCGCTTCCCCTTCTCATTCTGTCTTCCTCAATTCCCCTTCCCTTGTCTCCTCTTTCTCTCTCTCTCTCTCTCATTTCCCTTTCTCTCTTCCCATTCCTCGCCCCTTCCTCTCTCCCTTGTCTATCATTTTCTCTCCCTCTTCCCCTCCTACCCTCTTCTCAATTCCGCTTTTCTCCCATTCTACCTCCCCATCTCTCTCTCCTTCTCCCTCTCACCCCTTCCTCTTCCCTCTTCCCTCTTCCCTACCCCCCAACCCCATACACTTCTCCACTTCTCTCCCATTTACCCTCTTATCCACCTCCCCTTATTCCTCCCCCCCCCTTTTCTTCTCCCCCCTTCCCCTCCTCCCTCCTTCCGTTTAGCCAGCCGCGAGCCACATCCCTCTTACAACCCTCCGAGGTCTTTACGAGTAACAAAGACTCCGTTTAGCCCAAAGACTCGACCCCGTAGCTCTTAACGACCTGTTGAAGGCCCTTGCTTGGCGCTGTCAGTGTGTGTGAATGGGGGTTGGGAGGGTTAAGGGGAGGGGGTAGGGGTGGAGTAAGAGTGGGGGTGGGGGTAGGGGTGGGGGGTGGGAAGGGTAGGGGGTAGGTGGGGCTGGGAGTGGGGGATAAAGGTGGAGGTGGGGGGTAAGGGTAGGGGTGGGGGGGTAAGGTGGAGGTAGGGGTGGGGAGTGGGGGGTAAAGGTGAGGGTGGGGGGTTAAGGGTGAGGGGTAGGGGAGTAAGGTGGAGGGTGGGAGTGGGGGGTAGGGGTGGGGGTGGGGGTTAAGGGTGGGAGTAGGGGGTAAGGAGGAGGTGGGAGTGGGGGGGGGGGGGAGTTAGGGATGGGGGAAGGGAGGGTGTATTAAGAGGTCGGAGTGAGGGGTAGGGGAAAGGGGAGAGAGTTAAGGAGTAAGGGCGGAAGATTAAGGGTAGAAAAGGAAAGGATTAAGGGTGGAGGGGATTAAGGAGTAGGAGTGCCCGGGGGGGGGGGGGGGAGGGGCAAAGGGGGCGTCGAGGACCTGAGGAGGTAAACGGTAGGAACTTTTTTTATTGTTTTTTTTTTTATTGTTTTTTTATTTGAATGCAGAGAGTACATGCTATGGCGAAGGACGAATTTCCGCTGGAGAGTTGGTGTTCAGTTTGTTATTGTTTACAAGAAATATATAAGGATTTCTATATACTCATGTAGGGTATATGTGTTGACGTACATACATACATACATACATTCGTACATATATATATATATATATATATATATATATATATATATATATATATATATATATATATATAAACGCATATAGATAGATAGATAGATAGAAATGTATGTGTGTGTGTGTGTGTGTGCTATGTGCCTACATGCACATCACAAACACACCAACATTAAACATTAAACTTTAAGAAAATCCAGACATAAGATGTAATTTCCCCACTTGTTTGTCCGTGAGTGTGTATGCGTATATATATATATATATATATATATATATATATATATATATATATATATATATATATATATATATATATATATATATATATATATATATGTATGTATATATATATATATATATATATATATATATATATATATATGTATGTATATATGTATGTATGTTTAATACAGCAAAAATATGAATGAAAATGCATCTCCTGCACCTCCTCCTCCTCTTCCTTCTCTTCTTCCTCCTCCTCCTCTTGCTTATCTTCCTCCTCCTCCCCCTCCATTCCCCCTCCCCCTCCTCCTCTTCCTCCCCCTCCTCCCCCTTCTCTTCCTTCTCATCATCCTCCTCCCCCTCCTCTTCCTCTTTCATACTCATCATCCTCCCCCTCCTCCTCGTCTTCCTTCTCTTCTCCTCATCATCATCATCACCATCCTTCTCCTCTTCCCCTCCCCCTCTTCCTCGTCCTCATTCTCTTCATCCTCCTCCTCCTCCTCCTCATCCCCCTCCCCCTCCCCCTCCTCCACCTCCTCCTCCTTCTCTTCCTTCTCTTCCTTGTCCTTCTCCTCCCCCTCCTCCTCCTCCCTCCCCCTCCTCCTCCTCCTTCTCTTCCTCCCTCC